>NW_024882009.1:0-55000 GCF_019059575.1 Amphibalanus amphitrite | reverse complement strand
GGGTATGGATGTTGCGTTGTACGGTAATATCGAGACCGTATATAGGGTAATATTCTGAAATGCAAGCAATGGAAGCGAAAGGGCTTGCAAGACAAAGTGAAGTGCCAGGAGATGGAGACCAGGAAGTTAATTCAACTACAATGTCAAATCTTCTCATGGTTCTTCAGTCTGAAGAAGTTGATCTTTTGGACAAAGTTTTATTAGAAATGCTGGTTGAAGATATCAAGGAGTTGCTTCATCAAGGTTGGTTACTGCAAATCCCGCTTGTTTTAGAGTGCATACTACAATAACAATTAATCAATTTTTTCTGTTTAGGTACATGATTTTATTCAGCCAGTCATTTTCTTCTTTGCATGAGTCCGCTGTCTGCATGTTTTCCATGTTCACTAATGTGCACTATTACTTCTCAGCTGAGGCTCATGTGCAGTTTGAGGACACTTGGGCAACTTTGGAGAGGTGGAAGCTCCATGCCTTTCTGGTCTCCAGTCTAGGGTCACTGCCACGGATGATAGCAAGTGCAGATGTCACAGTTCCGTACCACCACAAGTTTGCATTGAATGTGCTGGCTTCATTGGTGCCACATGAGAATGTGTTTGTTCACCTGCAAGCTGAACATAAAGAGGTGAGAGGATGCCCAAGAGAGGTGCTGTACTTATTGAGCTCTCATGACATGCATGATGCATACTGATACTGTTTTCTTAGTTGGTGCCCTGAAACCCAGATATTTGGCCCTGATGATAATTTAGTTCATGATTGTCCATAAACTCAAATAAAAGGGGTTTCATTAACCCGCGCCCGGCTGGGGGTCCTGGATTTCCACGCCCTGCTGGGGGGGGGGGGTGTCTGAACACCCCCCCTTCTAACTCGGCTCCTGGGCCACGTAGCGATACGCGGACGGCGGCGTTCGAAAGAGCGCCAAAAATAATGACGAAATCACTTCGGTCAATTTTTTGGTCAGGTCAAAGGTCAGGTCACCAGAGGTCATTGAAGGCAAAATTTCGCCGATTTCCAGGTTGAATGTCGACAATTTCCAAGAAGCCAACGCATAACTCGGGAACCAATAGAGCTACGGCGCCGCGGAAAAGCGCATTCGATAGCCCTATTAACGCCCTTTCTGAATAATTCTCTCAGATTTGACCTAACGTCAACGGTTTTGCCTGCAGGGGGCAAAAACTGCAAAAATGGCCGATTTTTTCGAAAACAGTTTTTCTGCAATAACATTTGACCCAAGCCTTGTACGAGCTTACTTTTACCGGCATCGTGTTCCTCTCGTCAAGACGCATCGAATGAACTATAACTTGACCTTGAAAGGTCAACTTGAAAATTTGACCTCAGGTCAAGGTCATGACCTGACCGGAAAGGGTCATGTTGCATATCAGTCGATCCGTATCGTCAAGCTGAACACATCTAAGGCGTTTTCATTGCTCTAGCATGCCTCTATCAAAAGTTATTTGCGAAAAACTGTTAGATACCATTCGTGACCTAAGATGACCTCAGGGCATAAACAGGGGTCACAGACACCATTTTCATGTTCAGTAAGTCTAAACCACTTGTAATTCAGTGTTTGGGAGTGTTTATAATGTCTTTTGTCCAAAACAAGCGCATTTCAATTTTCTCCCATTGACTTATAATGGGGAGGTCGCAAAATTGACCTGACCTTAGGTCATCGATATCAAAATTCTGAGATATACATTTTGTACATGCTATTGCTCTTAGCAATCGCTTAAAGTTTCAAAGCGATCGGTCACTCGGTGTAGCTATGGCAGACATTGAAACTTTTTATGAGGTGAGGTCAGTTCAAGTGACCTGGTGACCTGACCTTAAATGACCTTGGTCTGAAATTTTTACAACATGTGTAGAATTGATGTATGATAAGGTGTACCAAAAACGGCGGCGCTCCGCGCCGCCGTTTTTGAGATATTCGCGAAAAACCACAAGGGGGGGTGTTCAAACACCCCCCCCCCCCCAGCAGGGCGCGGGTTAAAAGAAGTTGATTATAATGATGATTTGATGATTATGGTAATCTGGTCTTATTTTCCTTTACCAATTGTTGATTATTTCAAGTGGAGTCACTGCTAACTCTGTCCATCTTGTTTAAGGCCAGGGTGTTTTTCAGTGCTTCACTGATAATTTGTGGCTAGAATTGACTCCATCGAACTCTTTGTTTATTACAACCATCAATATTTTTCATATAGGTATTTTCCCTCTCTTACCTGTCCCCCAATGGGATCCCTCCTTTTTACCATTCCCCATTCTTCCCTCACTCTCAGTTCCTCCATCCCTCTCTAAACTGCACTTCCTTGCTCACTCCTCACTAATCTGTCAATTCATCGCTTATTTACTAAATATCATGCCATCCCTCTGTTCCATCTTTTCCAGGTGCTCTCTGCTCTGGTACAGTCCTGTGAGGCCCTGAATGTCAGCGCGGCCTTGTGCCTGCCACTGGCGGCTGTCATCTCAGCCTGTCTGGAGCACAAAGCAGGCAGACAATGGGCCGATCAGACAGGTATGCATATCCGCATCTGCTATGACTGTAAGGGAAATGACCAAGCTGAGACTGGCTGTCCCAGCATAACTTGAGTTACTTGGGCCCTGTGTGACCGCACAATGCCACTGAGCACTACCAGTATTAGTGATCGGTTTATATAGAAACAGCAGAATTGCTAGTTTTTGCTTAATTCCAGAGAAGCTGAGCACCAATGCCTGTTAGCGCTCGGTAGCGTCGTAGGGTGAAATGGGGCCCTGATCTCACTAGGGCCTCGGCTTTTCTGGGTCGGACGGGATTCGTATGCTCGGACCCAAAATCTTCTAATCCTGCTCAATTCTGCAGCTTTAATATCAAGCCTTTCCCAGTTCCCTGACCTCACCACGGACTCCTTCCAGGTGTTTGGTCGATGCTGATATCGGCGGTGCTGTCATCTGGTGGCGGCCGGTACAAACCCTCACTGCACCGACTGCTGATTGGTCGCCTGGCGCGGCTGTGGGCGGGGCCCGCTGCAGAGGTGAAGGGTCCTCTGGAGGCGCTCACCAGGTTCCTGGTGATACCGTCCCGGCGACTGATGCAGCCTGTGGAGAGGGACTGTCCGCCGGCCTGGGTGAGTAGAGGGGTCCGGACTGGGGAATGACGGGGGCGTACTTGGAACGAAAACGGGGATCTAAGTTTCCGCGTACTTACGATTTTTTTGTGGGATAATCTGCGAGTCTGTTTTAGTCTGTGTGTGAACTGTGCTGATTGCTGCGATACATCTGGCGATATATCACAGTTTGAACTGCTCTGAGCTACCGTACAACCGCATATGTAGCCGCTCAACACCTGTGTCTCTAACCTCTCTCAGCAGCTCATATGTTGCTGTGACCTGATATTGCGACGTGATACAACAATTATCTGTAATCGTCTAACCTCTCTGTGTTCACAGCTGAGCTGCTGTGAGGTGCTACTGCGGCTGGTTCAGCACCTGCTCAGACAGCCGGACTGTCGCGCCCTGACTCAGACGGACCACCATAGGCGGCTCATATTGACCCTCAAACAGCAGGTCAGGGGCGAGGGAAGGCTGAAGGTTAACTGATGTGTCTAGGAGGGATGGGGTCTGTCACGGGATGTTAGTTGATGTCGAGGCCTGAGTCCTGAAGGCCACTGTTTTGGGCGCAGGACGTGTTAACGATAACCAATGTCATGTGTGTAGAATTACTTGATATATTGCGTCATGGATTCCGAAAGTTCCCCCTTTTCCTCACCAGGTGGCACCACCGATGGAAGTATCGCCGTCCCCGTTCATCCCCGCTCAGCTGTTTGTCGGCCTGCACCTGCTCGACCAATCAGCGTCCGAGGAATCTGTGAAGACAGCGGTACAGAGGGCGTGCAAAGCGCTCAGCCGTCAGGCCGAGAGAAAAGGTGAGCTGCTGAGGCACTGGATGTGGCATAAGGGTTGCTTGGGGGCATTTGTGTGTCGTACAGAGCATTCATACACAAGAAGTGATGCTTTTGTATCATTGGTCCCTCGGACTGGCATACCTTCGACTTCAATCGCTTGATGATGATGTTAAAATGTGTCTCGTATCGAAATGTCCCGAATAGGCTCTTGTCGTCACATGTTGCGCACAATTCAATCTTTTCTTCACTGATGATCTTGCGGCAGGACTAAGCGAAAAAAGTGGACCATAGGTTGCTGCTGCAGATGTCTCGATGAAAGCTAAGTAGCTTTTTTCCTCATGTTCGGTGGTTTAACGGTGCGTTATTCACGCTATCTTTCGTTTTCAGATGCGCTCCGTAACGTCACCTCCTTGGTCCTGGATGCCTGCCTGTTGGGCGGTACCAGGTGCTGCCACCTATCGGCAATAGCTGCAGCTCCAGTGTGGTCGGTCCTCCACAGATGGCGGGCGTTGAAACTGACCCCCACGGAGACGGACATCGCTGGAGAAAACAGGAAAACAGTCGAGGTCAGTGGAACTCAACTCGGCTTGACCTTTCTCGATGGGTTTGCGTTCTTCATATTTCAACTGTGTATCCCTCGACTCAATTTCTGTGCAATTGCGATATAATTTTCATCGATTTGCTGGTACTGTGCTCGTCGCAGGCTTGAGTTACATTGAGTTTAGATCAACCCTCGCGACACCGTTCCGTGCTTCTATCCTCAGGATACTAAGATCCTTCTCCTCCACGCCGCAACCCCCTCCGGGGTGGACAGGCAACTTTACCTCATGCGGGCTGCTCCCTTGGAGCGGCACCGCTGCTCCCGAGGGAGCGCACCCCGTAGCCGGGTGCAGTGAGTACCTTGAGGCTGGGTGGCCCGTCCTCTGGACGGGCTCAGCCCCGGTGACTCACTAGGGTGCCTGCCCAGACCAATGCCTCCCCCTATATCCTACCATCCTCCCGGCTCTGAAATGGTCCCATTGGACCGAAAGGGCTTAACCAAAAAAAACCCTCGCGACGCACGATGGATTTCTTTTCAATTAAATTCACGTTGACTTCTCTCTGTCTCCAAACAGGAGTTTGTGGCCGGTGACAGCCATCTGGCGGAGGTTCTGGGAACCTCTAGTACCAGCATAGCTCCGCTGGAAGGCGGTGACGCTGACCCTGATCTGACGAGTGACCTTGACCTCTTGAGGAAGGTGTTCGTGGGCCGAGCGGTAAGCACCTGGGGCCAATAACATGGAACTTTTGGGGAATAAGTTTTGGTCTGAACCGTAGTTTAGACGTGTTTTGGTTGGCGCATTATATAAAAAATTATATTGATATGTGTGCTCGTGTTATTCGTATTTTGTAACTTTGCAATTCATGATTACGTGACAATATTTCCCCGCTACCCTGACCAAAGGGTAAAAATAGCACAAGTTTTGTTCTGTATTTGCACAGTGTTCACCTGAAATGTTGTCCAGGGTGCCAGTCTATTGTGTAATCTCCAACTGTCCTGCAGGACTGTCCGTCCGACTCGCCCCTGCAGCTCTCGGCTCTGTGTCCATCTTACATCTTTTTTTTCTCTGTGTCACAGGACCGTCCGACAGTATCACCTCTGGAGCACTCTGCTCTTTGTCAGCTGATCCAGCCCTGGGTGCTGCTGCTGAAACACGGCGTGGTGCGGTCACCTCGCACTCAGGTAGGTCGGACTGGGTGACGCTGTGGCAGGGGCTTGGTCCTGAAAGAGTCGAGCCTGTAGTTTTCTGTTAGCTCTCTATCTCAATTGGATTTTGTGTGTAAACCCATAAAATAGGTAAGTTATAACTTTATAGGGTTTCATTGTTTTCAATTTTCTGTTTCCATCAGTCATAGCTCTCGCACAATTCCTATGGGTCATGGTACCTAGCTGTGATATTTGAAAACAATGCTTTTTGAAAATCGAAGAGATTCGTGGAAACAACATTGACATTGTCACTAAACGTGGACTTTTTACTTCCTACATCGGGCATTGAATGAAATGCATATGATGCGTTCTTATACGGAGATAAGTCATCATTTCATCGTAAGCACGCGCTGACATCGTCCGTCCTGCCCCCGCCGCCATCTCGCTCAGGCTGACGTCTTATCACTGATGGCCAACCTGTGTGGACCGGCTGACGTCACACCGCGTCACTGCGGAGACGGTGATGTGACGTCACTGACGGGACTGGATGACGTCATTGTCAGCGTGCTGGAGAGCCCGGACCTCACTGAGAGGGTAGGGGCCAAATAAGCAATGTTTTAATTCTTGTTTGAGCACACATTTTTTTTTTTTTGCTTTTATCCAATGTGTCTTTCTTTCTGATGGAACTCTACTGTCACTGTTTTACCTCAGGTGTTCGTAAAATAATTATACAGACGGTGTATATTAAATGGATGAACGTTTTCATCGTTTTTTAGACACTTTGATGCTTTCTTGCAATCATCAGCTGCCGTCCCTCCCTGTGCTCTCGCCTCTCACTGTTTGTTCCTCCCCTACTCACCGGATGGGGAGTAGGGGACTCATGCAGTGCCCCTCCCGCCCTCCTGTGCTGACCGTCAATACTGATAGTTCTCTCTTTCTCCACCAGGTGGCAGTGTGCGCTGTGCAGTGCCTCACCCGCTGCTGTCGTCTTCTACCTTCCTCCCACGGCTCTGGACCCCTGTGGGACCGTCTGGCTGGACTTCTCAGCACGCGTCTTACCAAACCCACTGGGGAAGACTCCATGGACGCTGCCGGGGAGGCGGTGCTCGCGCTGGTTCGAACAGCCAATCAGAGGGCAGGTTACAGCCAACCGACCAATCACAGCGAGGATGACAGACAAGCAACCAATGGCGACAGCGCACCACCTCAGCCGGCCATTGGGGAGGAAGAGTGTTCGCTGAGCGGATGGCTGTCGACCAATCGGCTGGCTTCTGTGACTGTGACGTCACTGATAGGGGCGGGGCCTGGCGGCCGGCGCGTCGCCCATTGGCTGATCGAAGAGGCGACCGGCGGGGTCTGGAGAGACATTGAGGAAAACGTCGACCTCAGTCGGGTAAGAACCTTTTTTTTGCATTCTTACGGAAATCAGAATGATATATTTCACTCTCGACTTTTGCTGGATGAATGTCAAGAGCATTGGCTTTTATCTGTAAATAATTTTTATTGAGAACCAGCCGCACTTTTTCAGTGTTTCCACTGCATGAACATTTTGTGTTTGTGTTTGCCACTTCAGTATTGTGTAGTGTATTTGCATCCCTGGAAACAATGCCTGCCCCCCTGCCCCACTCTGACCTGACCTGACCTGCCGTGCCCCCCCCTTCCAGCTCCTGGCCAGCTGCTCGGACGGTGACGTTGTTCTGGACACGGCTCCCCTGCTCTACCTACTCCGTCGGCTCTCTCCGGGCCCGGGCGGGGCGCGTCGCCCCCTGCCACCCGCTCTATGGAGGGACTGCCTGCCCCTGCTGCAGACGGCACTATGTTCGGGGGAGTTGGCTGTCGCTGCTGCTGCTCAGATGGTGTACCGCGCCGCTGTGGACTGTGGTAAGTGACTTGGAGAGATATCACTGGACCTGAGCGAACTGAGTGCATCTTAATTAATTTTGTAATGCTTCTTTTATTTCCAATGCTTATGACTTCAATGGGTTAACAGTTAGCATTTGGGTGTAGTGCTGCCCTTGGAAAGTGTTTTTTTTTTTGCTCGATGCAGCAGTCTTGCCAACTTTTGAACATCGAGGGATAGATTATTTATTGTGTTTGACCTGTTTCGCTAGTCATTCAACACCTAATGAGTATTCATACTGAGGCTTGAGTGCTATCAACTGAAAGCTGGATATTCTATTCTGCAAAATGCTATATTGAATATTGCATTATTTCTTTATCTTTAAACGTTTTAAGTTTTAACTCACGCACGCACGCACTCCCTCCTTCACTCACTCACTCACTCACTCACTCACTCACTCACTCACTCCCCTCCCCCACCCTCTCTCCCCAGATCTCGCCTCCGGCTCTCCCGTCTCTGCCTCTACCGCCGTCAGCTGGCTAAGAGACGGTGCCGGCCGCTCTCTGCTCTCTCTCGCCTCCCGCACTCTGCCCGGCTCGGACCAGTCCAGCGCAGACTCCAACCTCGGCAATGGGGAGACTGGGATTAGTGATGATGAACGCACCTCGGCCAGGGCGCTTTTGAGGAGGGTCGTACGGCTGCTTTCTGGAGAGAAGCTACCAGCTGGGCCTGAGGCCCCTGCTGCTGCTGTCATTGCTGCTGAAGGAGCTGAGCGGGATGCAGGTAGAAGTGTTGATCAAGATGCTGGATGTAAAGGAGCTGACGTTGGATCTCATGCCGAAGATGCTGCTACCCACGGTAGTGGTAAAACAAGCGCTGGGAACATCGGAAAAGACGTGACGCGGATTCTGGTTGGGACGCATGATGACCTCACGAAGACTACGGATGACGTCACTATGACTGTCGGTGACGTCACGATATGTGATAGGCTGGAGCCAGGCGCTCTAGAGGAAGTAAGAAGGCTGTGTATGGAGGTGGCAAAGGGTGATACCGGGGACGAAGGCCGACCACGTGACTCTGATGCGAGACTGGATGCGGTGTCACGTGATGCGGTGATAAGCAGTGTATTGGCTCAGAGTACTGAGGAGTTTTTCGGTGGACGTGTGGGCGGGGGCGGGGGCGGCAAGGCTCAACTCCGCTGCCGCCCAGAAGTTGGGATAGCACTGTCTGAGTTCCTAACCGCTGCTTCCGCGGTGGAGGCGACGGGCAGTGGCGATTCAGCGACGGTGGCGTCCTCTGTATCGGCGACCGCAGCGCCACCTGTGCCAGCCTCGGAGTGGATAGAAGCTCTGGTTGGCCGAATGACCGCCAGGGTGCAGGAAGTTTTCCGATGTGCGACAATGGATCGGAAGATTGACATCCCAACTGACTGTTACTGAGGAGAAGACTCGGGTCAAAAGTCAGGTCAGTCAACTCTTGTTGTGCGACAGCTTAGTAGTAGCTAGTCTGCTTGCATTTCGCTGCTATCGCTGCCTCTTGGCTGGTAGTGTCGTGAATGCATGCCTGACATCAGCCTTCGCCGTTTTCCCGATCTTTGGGTACCATGTTTTTGATAACCGTTCAAATGATTTAAGGTACAAATAAATGCTGGTTTGTATACATTAGCTCTATCTGGCTGCAAACTTTTCAATCACAGGACGGAAGCTTCTAGTGTAGTTGAAGTAGTTGGTCAAATGTGATCGAAAATCGAATTGAGTCACGGCTGAGATAAGGTCATGTTTAATGCTGAAAATAACGTCTCCATCATGAAGTTATGGACAAGTTTGATTGCATCACAACATGTCTGAAACGCTACGGTCTGGTGGGTAGTTTGCGACTTATAAAACTACTTCAAAGTGCGGTGTAAGACTATTTTTCCAGGGACTTTTGTGACATGTTCAGCATTTGGACCAACCTTTGACAACCACCGGTTCTTTGGATCTCCTGCTTGACATAAGTTCGTAGGATTGTATGTCTCATTCTAATACTTGCATTATTTTTTTCGAATCCACATTGGAAGTACTACAAAAATTATCGAGACTTGTATGGCCGAGTATATCTTCAAAACCATAGTGTTTCAACAGCAAGATATTACATTTAGGTATTGCAAGGCCCTGGCCGTCATCCATGCGTCATATTAACTGTCTCTGTTCACCGCATCTTACTAGCGCCAATATGGCAAAATATGTAGCTAACTGCGTAATTAATTGTTTTACCCGCATGTGCATTAGACCAGCAAAATAAAATTAAACAAAATAAAAACTATATCCTGCAAATGTGGGAGTGATGGGCTTTATCGGGTAATTTTATTACAGTTTAGTAGCTTAGTAGCTGATTTGGGTTACGTCCGGGTAGCCTGATTCCAAAGACCCTTCGATCTTATATGTGCGTTAAACACTGCTCCGAAGCTCTGCCGTAATCCAGGCTTTAGCGCCACTGCCCCCCTCCAACCCCTCCCTCACCCGGATCTACCCCCATAGTGTCCGGCAGTGGTGGGGCATTATCGCAGGATTGATTTAGGGCTGCTCTAGGATGTAATGATTAGTTTCTACCCAGTGTTGCGTTTGATTGGGACCTACCGTTAGGATGACTTTTTGAGCGCTACCTTTTATCATTTTATTGCCCTGAATGTGTCGCGACCTTCCAAAGTGTTGTTTTACTTAGATGAAATTTGAATTAGATGTGTAACTATGCAGTTGTACGGTATTGGAAATCTGATGCGCCGCTTACGATGGCTCCATTTATTGCTAGTTCAATCAAGACATCCGAAGCGAAACGCAAGCATAGAGGACCTAACAATCCGTGGCAGGAAACCGAAGTAATTATGGCATAATGGGTTTTCCGTATTCGCACCATAGCATTCTATTCGTCATCCCGTACTTCCAGCTTGTTTATTATGTAATGGGACAAACGAAATAAATGTAAGGTAAATACACGGCTGATGAAGTCAAAGGCTAGCGGTCTGTAACCAGTCATGCCTATGTTATTTGCCGTTTTCTCAGTTACCCTTCATTGGGTACTCGGTCACTTCTACGACTATACATTTTCGATTGCAGAAAACGGTCCCGCTCGGGTATTACGAAGCCGAGACTCAGCTAGGTGTGGACATTTTTGAACCGATTGTGATGCCGTTTGCATGCGTGCCACGTCTAAGACGAACCGCACAGCAGTGAACCTCGAGCTGAGAATGATATCACTGCGCTGAGGGGGGGGGGGGGGGAGAAGGGGCTGTCTGCCGCGATTCCCAAATTCATCCGAGAATTCGCTACCGAAACTGATGTGGTCCCGCCGAGAAAATCCGTTCTGGCGAGGACCTGAATTGGCTTCACGCTAATGGAACGACCTCCTCAAGCCCTTACAAGCCTGTTCACTCGAGTACAAAATGTCGCGGCATTTCAAAGCTGAGGGAGGTACGCAGCTGCTGGATTTGGCAGCACTCTGAAAGCCCAAAACGCTCACACTAAGAAGCCTGCTATGTACTCACCCAGTTTCTCTATTCAGCCCTCTCGCGGCGTAAAATCGCCGTTTTACACTGCAGTGGTTAAATTTAAAGTCAGGACCGTGTGATATGACGTCACCGTTTTACGTTATCAGGCGTACTGCACGATATGTGACGTCATCGGTCTGACGTCACAAACTGTTGATCGGGAGTGGGAGATGGGATCATTAGTCAGGCGCTGCGTGGTGATGATATGTCACTGGTCATTTGTACTGACGTGTGAACATCAGTTGGGTAATGCGAATCGGTGTCATGAAAGCGTGCGAGTTGATAGACGTTACATTGGGTCACAACCAGGGCTGCGGAGTCGATGGATTTTCGGCGACTCCGACTCCGACTCCGACTCCGGCTTTCAAAAACCAGCTCCGACTCCGACTCCGACTCCGGGCAGAATTGTCGACTCCGACCGACTCCAACTCCCGACTCCGACTCCGCAGACCTAGCAGGGCTGCGGAGTCGACAGATTTTCGGTGACTCCGACTCCGACTCCGGCTCGGGTTTCTAAAATCGACTCCGACTCCGACTCCGACTCCGGTCACAACTGTCGACTCCGACCGACTCCGACTCCGACTCCGACTCCGACTCCGCAGCCCTGGTCACAACCTCATCGGAGTAGTTTATTTATTGCATCCTGTGCTACAAGCTACAGGTGTACGATATAACTTAACATGAAGCATGATCAGGAGGCGCAAGGAAACACGTCTACTTATTTAAATAAGCCAGCCTAAGTTTTCAATAATGACAACCTATTGATAAATGAAATGGATGAGATGAGTCATTCATGATATCGGGGGGCCTACAGAAAGCACTGGTTTTAACGGAACTCAATCAATTCATCAAATCGAAATTCTTTGGTTGCGCACGCGTGTAATCTCAAGATTTTGATACCCTCCCATAGTCCCTAAGCAAACAACACGTCTGGCAAGACTGAGTGCGTCACCCCGATCTGGGCTCTGGGGGAAAATAACAGCCTTCATCAGGGCCCTGGCGGGACGATCGCTCATCTCATACGCTCTGAAGACGACCCAGAGACTGTTTAGCCGCGACACAGTAGGTACCCAGAAGGACAAATAAATTGTGACTTGTTACGCTTGAGGGACACGCAACAAGACAGGTCAAGTGGTCATTTCAAGCTATGTGTTAACCCGGCAGTTGCTGGGGTATTTCGCCACCCACCGTTTGCTGGGGGGGGGGGGGGGCGTTAAACGCCCCCAGCCGATAACTCGAGAACCAATAAGCGCAGCGAAACGCACGAGGCGGCAAACGAAAGAACGCGACGAGACGCTTCAGATGCGTACTTTAAAGTTGAATTTTGAGGTCACAGGTCGGGTCAAGGTCAGGTCAAACACCTGAAATCGGGCTTTCAGTAGCATGGACTTCAGGACTTCGCAATGGGCGCCTCTCGTCATAAACTCTGTCAAAACGGTGCACAATCCATCATATAAGGCCTACAAGAGTGTCAGCTCCATGTAGGGGTCATTCAAGCATAGGTCAGGGTCAAGGTCAGGTCAACCGGGTAGGCAAATATCCCCGAAAATCAAAGCTGATATTCGCAGCCTGTGACACATGTTTTATGGGTGATTTGGGGCGTAGAACACGATGGTGACATTCATTTTATCATATGTGTACGTGTTTGGCTCAAAAAGTTCAATTTAAGAAATGCATGTGTCATGGTCGTGAAGAAGTCACGAGAAATTGCCAAGATTCAGTTGAAGATTTTGGAAAATGCGGAACGACAATCAATAATCGAAGATAGCCATTTGATTGTTCATGGTATTGGCAGTATAATGGCGTTCACGGCATGTCTGTATGTCTATTCTGTGATTTTATATGATTTTTTGAACATATGCCGTTTTTGGTCGAAAACTCAGAAATCATGACGTCACTAAAACCTCGATATCTCAAAAATTTTCCGACCGATTTTTTTGAAACTTTGTCACAATACACTTAAATCAGTTCCCTACAGGTACCCAAAATTTGGCGCGCCGCAGGCGCGCCGTTTTTATGCTATGGCCCGGCGAAAAAAGTGGGGGCGTTTAACGCCCCCCCAGCAACTCGCGGGTTTAAAGGAAATAGTTCACTAATGTATGACTTAAGAGTCATGTTACCTTTTCCTCAAGTTATAATGAATATGAAATAATATTTTCGGAGTTTCTTGAGTGATATATATTGAAAAATTGATAGCAAATATTTCGATACTCGTAGTGGTACCTTTTTCAATGCGAGTGATGCACAGTGCGAGCTTTGTTAAGCACAACAAAATAACACAATTCCCATGCAATCGGTGGAGCTGGGTCCTCCAGTGCAGATAAAATAACCTATACGATACCGCCTTCCTAAGAACTTATACAATATCACTGTCTATCACGGAATTTTAATTAAATATTTAGACCAAGCGCTAATTTAATAAAAAGAGCGTCACTTCAGTTACAGGTAAGTCACACTTACACAAGGTGACCCCCCCCCCCCTTTCTCGCGTGTTCGTTCAGCGTGCCAACCACTATTTTTTTTAGCACAATGTCCCATATTGGGCTCAGCTGGACGCCACCGCTGTCGAGATTCATTGACGGGCGCAGCTGTCGGATCTCGATGGCCTCCCTGATTTTACGTTTTTTCCAGTGGGGTTCGATGGCTAGGGTTCTCGCCTCGGACGGGTTCAAGTCACCGCCACAGGTACAAAAGTGTCTGGCCGTCGCTGACGTATCGCAGCGTCCGTGCTTGATATCGGCGGTGTGCTCCTTCAATCTGTCCTGTTTTGGTCGCCCTGACTCTCCGATATAGCTGGAGCCGCACGAGCACTTTATCTCATATACGGCCCCTTTCTTCTTGCTCTGCTCCACGGGATCTTTGACGTTAACCAGGTGACCCCTCAATCGCTTGGATTTGTGAGCTACCTTGATTCTGTGTGGCCTGAGAACCTTGGCTATCCTTTCGCTGAGACCTGGGACGTAGGGCACTGCCACATAGGCTTCTTGGTCTCTGGCGGCGGCTTCCCCCTGTACGGTCTGGCTGGCGTCACGGCGTCTCATAGCCCTCTTGATAAACGGCTCCGGATAGCCATTGGCTACGAACACATCCCGTATCTTGCTCTTCTCCTCCTTCACACTTGACATGTCGCTGCAGACCCGTCTTGCTCTGGCTTCCATGCATCTTATTAGACCAGCTTTCATGGCCGCGGGGTGGCTCGAGTTGTACTTCAGGTACACGTTTGATGCGGTCGCCTTCCGGTAGACTGAGGTGCCCAGCTGACCTTCTGACCTCTGGACAAGAACGTCCAAAAACGGCAGTTTCTGGTCCACCTCCCGCTCCAGTGTAAACTGGATACTTGGGCAGAAATCGTTCAACCGCTGGTGGAACTCTTGCAGAGCTTCATCGCCGTGGGGCCACAGGATGAAAGTGTCGTCAACATAGCGTCTCCAGAGTGTGGGCTTCAGAGTGGCGGATGTCAGGATGGACTGCTCCAAATGTTCCATATAGGCATTCGCCAAGACGACAGATAGGCTGAGCCCCATCGGAGCGCCCTCCTTCTGCTCGTAGAATGCACCTAGGCATAGGAAGTAGCGGCATTCCAAGCAGGCCGCTACTTCCTATGCCTAGGTGCATTCTACGAGCAGAAGGAGGGCGCTCCGATGGGGCTCAGCCTATCTGTCGTCTTGGCGAATGCCTATATGGAACATTTGGAGCAGTCCATCCTGACATCCGCCACTCTGAAGCCCACACTCTGGAGACGCTATGTTGACGACACTTTCATCCTGTGGCCCCACGGCGATGAAGCTCTGCAAGAGTTCCACCAGCGGTTGAACGATTTCTGCCCAAGTATCCAGTTTACACTGGAGCGGGAGGTGGACCAGAAACTGCCGTTTTTGGACGTTCTTGTCCAGAGGTCAGAAGGTCAGCTGGGCACCTCAGTCTACCGGAAGGCGACCGCATCAAACGTGTACCTGAAGTACAACTCGAGCCACCCCGCGGCCATGAAAGCTGGTCTAATAAGATGCATGGAAGCCAGAGCAAGACGGGTCTGCAGCGACATGTCAAGTGTGAAGGAGGAGAAGAGCAAGATACGGGATGTGTTCGTAGCCAATGGCTATCCGGAGCCGTTTATCAAGAGGGCTATGAGACGCCGTGACGCCAGCCAGACCGTACAGGGGGAAGCCGCCGCCAGAGACCAAGAAGCCTATGTGGCAGTGCCCTACGTCCCAGGTCTCAGCGAAAGGATAGCCAAGGTTCTCAGGCCACACAGAATCAAGGTAGCTCACAAATCCAAGCGATTGAGGGGTCACCTGGTTAACGTCAAAGATCCCGTGGAGCAGAGCAAGAAGAAAGGGGCCGTATATGAGATAAAGTGCTCGTGCGGCTCCAGCTATATCGGAGAGTCAGGGCGACCAAAACAGGACAGATTGAAGGAGCACACCGCCGATATCAAGCACGGACGCTGCGATACGTCAGCGACGGCCAGACACTTTTGTACCTGTGGCGGTGACTTGAACCCGTCCGAGGCGAGAACCCTAGCCATCGAACCCCACTGGAAAAAACGTAAAATCAGGGAGGCCATCGAGATCCGACAGCTGCGCCCGTCAATGAATCTCGACAGCGGTGGCGTCCAGCTGAGCCCAATATGGGACATTGTGCTAAAAAAATAGTGGTTGGCACGCTGAACGAACACGCGAGAAAGGGGGGGGGGGGGTCACCTTGTGTAAGTGTGACTTACCTGTAACTGAAGTGACGCTCTTTTTATTAAATTAGCGCTTGGTCTAAATATTTAATTAAAATTCCGTGATAGACAGTGATATTGTATAAGTTCTTAGGAAGGCGGTATCGTATAGGTTATTTTATCTGCACTGGAGGACCCAGCTCCACCGATTGCATGGGAATTGTGTTATTTTGTTGTGCTTAACAAAGCTCGCACTGTGCATCACTCGCATTGAAAAAGGTACCACTACGAGTATCGAAATATTTGCTATCAATTTTTCAATATATATCACTCAAGAAACTCCGAAAATATTATTTCATATTGAAATAGTTCACTTTTAACATGGGGTTTTGAGCTGGAATAGCAGTTTCGTAGCTTGAGCTGAGACTAGCACAAATCAGGAGCTTTTACGGCTCAACGATCACCCTAGACGAAGAAATTCCATTTCTCGTTCCGAAAAGAGTGCCTTGTAGAAGAATGCGTGCCTTGCACAGGAATGCAGCCACGTCATCGTCAGCCAATCAGCGTGCTGCTTACAGCCAATGCAGTATTCGTAGGTTTGAGCTACGCAATATGATTGGTCAATGCGCAATAAGCTTCCGCGTCAAACATTATTTTACATAGAATATAGTTCGCCCTATATTAAAATAAAGAAAATAATTGTTTTTACAAAAAGGTTTTATTTTATTTCATGATTATTTTGAGCATAAAAAATCATAAATCAATAGCAAAATACTGATTTCAGGAAAGTGGACTGTTTCCTTTAATCAGTTTTAGGAGACGGATGAATAAGCCACGATTTTCGAATTATTCGACAATGGTAGACCAATTCAGCGACAACATTCTGTGCCCGCTATCTATGGACTTGTCGCTTGCCTGCAGCTGCAGTTACTGTTGAGAAGTTGCTGTACTTACTGTGAGCGTTCCAGGCCCCAGCAACTCTGCATGGGACCCGTCTTCACATACATTTATCTAGATTTCACAGAATCGACATCTCATCACTGTCCAATTCATTCGTTTAACTCGATTATCCCCCGTCTCATATAGCTGGGCCTGCGGTGTAATACGCGTGCCGGTCCCGTGGGGATCCCTACTCCGGCCGACCCATTTAGCTACTCGGAGGTCATCGAACGCTTCTCAGCACGCGCCTTATGATGCTTCCTTGAAGTCGAGTCGGCCCCCTCGCTTGCAGTGGAAGGGATGTGTGACGTCACGTTGATGACCTGGCTTGGCCTCCACAAGTGCCTTGGAGGTAAACGGAATATTCGAGCGGGAAGGGATGATGACGATAGGTTCGCTGAATGGGGAGACTAATGAGAGACGTGATATGATTTCTCATCGGGTCTTCTTCCTTCCTCGCATCTCTCCCTCTTCTCTCTCTCCCTCCCTCTCCCTCTCCCTCTCTCTCTCTCTCTCTCTCTCTCTCTCTCTCTCTCTCTCTCTCTCTCTCTCTCTCTCTCCATTGCCTCACGTCTTTTCTACATCGTCCTCCTCCTCACAGGCTCATATCAGATTGTCTCTCTTGGGACAAATCCTACAGGTTTCAGCTCTCTGCCCCCGTCCAGTACCCCCCTCCCACGATCGCTCGCCCGGACAGGACGTAGTTCACCAATCCCCCGCCACGCGGCACTGAGGCTGCTCGGTCCAGTCAGCAGTAGCTCAGGCGGCAGCGACCGAAACGCTCCCAGTCTGTGGATTCGACGCGGGGTGTTCTGTGCCGCGTGCTCCGCTGTGAGGTGATCGGCGTGGAGCCTCGGGTGCTCCTTACAGTGCTCTGTGAGAGTGCTGAGAGCACTGAGACTGGTGTCACTGGACAAAGTGTCGGTTTTGTTTACCTACGTTTGATAGTGAAGCCACCAGTTGCATTCTACGGAGACCCTGTGTGATCTTATGTGACATTTGGTTTACGTCGCATGACATAAGCGGTAAAATTACCAACACATGGACAATAATAGCAAAGCGGCACTGCGTCTGGCAATGACTGTCATCGGAGTCACTCTTGACCGCATCACGAAAAAAGACCACCGTTCAATAGTTGTCTACCTGGGTCGCAATATTGGCCGCCGCCACTGACCATCGCCTGACAGCTACGGGCAGGGATGTACTTTGTCCCGTCATTAGTAACGACATATGAGACAAGATCGACGGAAGACCAACGGAGACAGGAGCTTGTCTCTCGGAGGCAATCAGTGTCTCACGTGGGGCGAGTGACGATCGATTGGTGACCAGTTGGTGATTGTTTGGTGATGTTATTATCACTGTTGGTGGTGATGTGGTGACTACTCAGGAGGGGAGTTGATAGACATTAGATGTTGGTGGATGTTCAATGTCCATCAGCTCGATGGACAAGAGCTCGTGCAAATTGTATGGACCGGAAAACACAGGTATTGTGTACAATGAACTGTACGACAGGCTTCATGAACCGGACAGGACAAGTTATGCAAACTAAAGAGGACATGCTGAACCAGGAACTGGCAGGCTAACTGCCTGAGTAACCTGTAATGAGGTTGATTTGATCATGTGTCTGTCATCTGATACTTTCTCGTTTGTTTGGATCAAGTTTTGACGGTGCTGAATCGCTCGTCGAGCTTCATTGCATTGTCAGCTTTGGAGGTTTTGAAGTTCGATGCCTTAGTACGGCGCGCTAATCAAGACTGATGTGAAGTGATTATGCGCAGCTGACGTCGACTGACGGTTTACCGTCACACACGGTCACCAATCATCAATGACGCCAGTTTCAGAGAGGACGCTCACACCAGTCCCCGTCCATCTCCTGGTGAAGTTGGTGCCACTGCTGTTAATGATGACTATACCGGTGGTGATGACGCTACCAGCGACCGTGTCCTCTCGGTCCAGTGGACACCTGAAATGCTGCCCCTCCGGGGAGGCTCTGGTACGAGACGGTGACCAGGGGGAGCCCGTCTGTGCTCCCGCTCCTCTCGACTCGCATACACTGCGTCATCTTCATCACACCGCCTGGAGGAAACTGCTGGATCAAGCGACTGGCGACCTCAGCTCTTCGGTTAAACATGCTACCCGCTACCGGCGTGAGGTGCCGGGATCATCCGCGAGGGGCAGCTCTTCCAACAACGCTGTCTACGAGACCGATCCGCCTCCGCCGCCTCCACCGGCTCATGGAAATCTCAGCTGTGCGCGAGGTTACTTCTGGCTGACCTCTGACCTCCCAAGTCAGAGTTTCTCGCTACTCTTGGACGGCGCTCTCCGCCGCGGGGACGCGAGGTACCCCGTCGGAGGTCACTGCTCGGATCTCTTACTAGACAGCGGAGGTTACCAGATACCGACTCTAGCCGCGAGGGTTTGCCACATCCCACTGCTGGGTGCTGCCGGAAAACTCACAGCGGCTGAATCCGCAGTCCGGTGTGGGTCGGCGAGGCGTTGTTTCCGCAAGTGCTGTCCGAAAGGGATGCTGATCCAACGCAGCGGACTCCGCTGTGTTCCGGCCGAGTCTCCCTGGACGCCGGTGTTCCACCGCGAGGAGAATCCACTGTTAGATACTGAGCCTGTCCGCCTGGTAACTGGTGTACCGGCGTGTGCTGAGCCCGGGGAGGAACCGCGAGGGGTGTTTCCACTAGAGCCTGACCGCCCACCACCGCAGCGACCCGCGAGTGAAGGCAGTTCCTCACAGGCAACAGACAAGACTGAGGCTCATGCCAGCCCTTCAGGGTCTGAAGAGGCCTCACGCCCCCATCCGGATCGGTTCTTTTTACAGGAGGATGGTCAACTGTTGGCGCCCGAGCAGGCTATGATACCCGCTGGAGAGTTTTGTGTCGATCGGGTTCTGTATGAAGAGTGTGATGAGGAGCAGGAGACCGATCCCTCCCCCACTCCTGAGCCCAGCGTGAGCTCCACCAGTTCCGCGGACAATGCAGACGAATCTACAGTAAGGTATAGGACAAAGAGGCGCAATGTGGTCACAGGTGGTAATCGAGCAGTCAGAAGTCGCGAAAGAAGACATCAACATCGGAAGAGCAAGACGTCAAATCTTCATCATTCGACCCTCCACAACATTCATCGAAAGCAGCGGGTGCGGCGTGGGGGTACAATCTCCTCCGAACTCACCATGTTATCTTCCATCCCAAGAACGGCTCGCTCCGTCGCCTCACCCCACGGAGGACCCCGCCCTCGTCTAATGGCCGTTCTCTGCTACCCTCGTCCTGCCGCCGTGCCTCGGCCCGGTCCTCCCACCCTACTGACCGTTCTCCAGACGTGCTCGGCCGTGGGCCTGCTGGGGGTGCTGCTGGTGCACCTGCTGGTACCAGCGCTGCGGAACCAGCACGGCAGGTGTCTGGTGTCTCACGCGGCGGCGCTGTTGGTGGCGCTGGGATGTCTGATGGCGTCTTCACGGCCGGCGGTGTACTCCAGGCTGGAGCTCTGTCAGGGCGTAGGTGAGTACCCATGGGAAAATGGGAAAAGGGTTATCCCTCTCTCTCCCGACGGCTGCTGTACTCGAGGCTGGGGCTATGTCAGGGGATAGGTGAGTTCAAATGGGGAATGGGGGATGGGGAATTCCCCGACCATTGGTGTACTCGAGGCTGGGGCTATGTCAGGGCGTAGGTGAGTAAATATGGGGAATGTGGGGTAGGGAAATAAGGGGAATATCTTCTCTCGACCGGGAGTGTACTCGAGGCTGTAGCTATGTCAGGGGATGACAAGTTCATATGGGATGATGGGAAATGCGTTGAAGTAAAAAAGGGATTCATTACAATTGTCTGTGTCAGGGTATATAGTTCGGGGAAGATGGGGGAATCGGGTGATGGGATGTATGTAGAATACAGAGGTGGGTACGGTTTGCTGGCTGTATGCACGTTCTTGTGTTATACTCATTTATCTGCGTTTCCATTGTCAACTGATCAAGTTTGTGCACTGACGATTGTCCGAAAACCTTCAGCAAACTCCAGTGCGAGCAGACCTATTGTGCTTTTCGGTGAAAGTAATCTATCTTTATTTCGTGCAGTAGTGAATGGTCAGTTTTATTGCGCGCAATATCCGTTGTGTCTGAAATTGGCCAGGTGGCTAGAATGAATGACGTAAATGGTATGGGGAAGAGGTGTTAGTGCGCCATTCATTCTCAAAATGAAAGGCACTGGCGGATTAATGGTTAATGCTCGGCTGCTGCAGTCTTGCAGATATATCTTCACCCATGATTTCGCTCAACATTAATTCATTTCACTAAATGACGGGAGCATTTCAAGCCATTCGCCAAGGCCCCCGCTACACAGATTGGTGTCAGTGTTGTCCTTAGGCAGTGAACGCATTAATTTTCTAGCCGAGGCATTACGCGATGTGTGACAAAGTCGTTCTGACGTCTCATACCGCGCTCAACGCAGTGACAATTCAGGCCTCCAAAGGACAGTAATTACATACGTTCAAAACATCGCACGCAATACCGCACGATACATTACTTTTCAAGGAAGGCACGCTATAACGGTACCGTGCCGAGGAATGCGCAGCCACTGCGCCGATGTACCCCAACTTGTGATCAATATTCATGGGGTGTGTTCACTCGGAACTTTGACAAGTTCGATACATCAGTCACATCCATTTGCGGCATTTATTTTTGCAGCTGTTTACATATTTTACCAGAATGAGCGTGTAGAATTCCTGAGAAGGTGCTGTTATGGGGGCGATACTTTGATCTACTGACAAAAAAAGGTCTGCTGTGGTGTGACGTAATAAGTAACCACTGTCTTTCCTCTGTTTACAGGTCTTCTGATGCACTTTTCGTTCCTGGCCTCCTGTTTCTGGCTGAACGTGATGAGTTTCGACATCTGGCTCACATTTAGGTGAGGGAACTCAGCATTTGGCTCGCAGTAGGTAATTGACTTTGACTACCTAGGTATAAAGCCTAAGGCTTCTGTCGCTTTAGCTGTCGACAATATTCATCCGGCATATGTTGTCGTTTAGCGTTAATACCTACTTTGAAAGCCGTTCTAAATCTGCACCGGTCGTTCATCCAGGGCCTCCGCATTTCACGACTAAGTATGTTCCGGTTTATAACAAATATCAGGGGTAGCCGTTGTCCCATGTTTGGGCTATTCTATCATCGGGCCATTTAGTTTTTTTTTTTTACTGACATGAATTTTGGTAATATTTTTAATGGACGCGATTTTGGCTGTTATCTTATCTGTTAATTATTCCTAATGATGTATCTTCTTATTCCGAACAAGTCTGCCTTGACTTGCAGTAATATTAAGGCGATGATGAAATAAAACACTTTTCTATTTTTCCACAAGCATGCTCTCGCCCCGGTGACGACATCACTGCTGGGCAAATTCGGCAACAACACATCCCAATTCCATATCAGCCTGACGTTATTCGGCACATCTCCGAAATGCCGGCCTCCGGACCCTCATTTCCGCTGCCGCATAACTGCGAGTCCACCAGTTTGGCACTGCCTGCCTTGTGGATTTGGTGGAAAATATCTACCAGTTTGGCACTGTCCGTCTCTTTGGATTGGGATGGAAAGAGTCCACAGTCCACCAGTGTGTAAAAATGTCCGGCTCGTTCGACGGAATGGACACCTCATTACACACAATGTCAGTCAACTCTCGCTCCGTAGAACGCACAGCCTTTCCATGTTAACTGCAGTGGCTGTTCTACGACGAGCGCCAGTCGACTGGGCTAAATGGTCACACCCGGTGACATATAGGTAGCCAATTCCTGGAGATTTTTAGAGTGCTGTTTCTCAACGGGACATGTATGTATGTAGGACGATGAACTGTGCAGTAAATCTTTTGAAGGTTACGTTTTATTGGAGCTCGGGAAACGTGTCGCAAATTGTTAGCGTCGTCTTTAGTATACGTGTGGAGAATTTATCTCAAATTGCTCAGTGAGGAGTGCTTCTGTTAACCCGCGCCCCGCTGGGGGGGGGGGGGGGGGCAGAATCTGCCCCCTCCCGTTTTTCGCAAATTACTTCTAAACGCGTTACGCCAGCGACGTCAAACTTTCAGTACCTTATTATACCTCAATTTGACACGTTCCCTGAAATTTTGAGCGAAATCCGTCGGAAACTTTTTGAGAAATTGACGTTTTAGTGACGTCATGTTCGCCATTTTCGCCTCAAAAAACGGCAAAATTTCAAACGCCGCTAACATCTTCACTTTTAAAGGAATCAAGACGTAACAAAAAGGTTATACGTGATTCTACTTTGTCTATCAAATGGTTATCTCGGTTTTTTGAAAATTTTGGATTTGGGCCCAAATTTAAAAAAAACTGACTTTTTTGGAAAAATAATTATAAAATCCAAAATTTTGAGTGTATCGAAAAAACCGAAATATATGTCAGAGAAGTGGTCTATGTGCACCTACATACCAATTTTTAGAAGAATCGGTTAAAAAATGTGGGAGTTATTAAAAATTTTATAACGTCACGACACACAAATTTTTTGAAAAAAATGAAATTTTTGGAAGTTCTAAACCTCGTACGGAAACAAAAATAGCACCATTCGATTCGCCGTGAAAAACTGCATCAGATAGACACCTTTTTAGGCCTTAACAACCAACTTCAAAATTTGACCTCACTTGACCTGACCTTGACCTGACCTTGACCTGAAATTCATCCAGAGGTGGTCCAATCACTTATTGAGTGTGCCTTTTGAATTCTATGAGTAAAATGACCCATAAAACATGTGTCGCACATGCCCTTTTCTATATTTTGTTTTTGGTGACCTGACCTGACCTTACCTGACCTTGACCTTGACCTTGACCTTTGAATGACATTGTATGCAACGAATATTGTCTTGGTAGTCTAAGAACACGTTTTGGGCAATCAGTCTCAGTGCATTCTTCGGCAACTACGGTGCAAGGCCGATACTGTAGAAACATGCATTTTGTACCCTTGACCTGACCTTGACCTGAACTCTGACCTACTATAGCAAAAAAATTTGGGCTCTTAAGATCCGCCTTGTTGAGAGCTTTCGATTGCCGTTTTCCCCGTCTTCCTGCGACCATCGGTTCGGAAGTTAGACAGGGGGGGGGGGGCAGAATCTGCCCCCCCCCCCCCAGCAGGGCGCACATTCACTAACTTTGAAATGCGGTCAGAAAATGTCTCGACTTCAGTAGAGTTTGTCATAGGCGCTCAATGTATTTTCACTCAGAATGGATAAGTTTACCGACAATCTTATTTTGTCTGCTTAGCTTGCATGGCAACAAGTTTTCAATAGTCTGAGCTATCTCCGCGATGAAAATTTCCGATTCCGCGGCTCTATGGAAGCTTCTGTATGATTCGCTATTCATTACATCAGATAGGTTGATATTGTAACGTAGCTTATCTATAAATTAGCGTTAACTATCGATAACCTCAAAATCTTGTCCACCAATCACAGACACTAACCAACCTTCCACTAACATCTGCCAGCAGCTTGCGCACAGCTCCCGACCAATCACCGCCCTCGTTCCGTGTTCATTCGCAGTCGTCTGCGCGCCGCTCCATCCCGGACCAGCCAGCAGCGGGAGCGGTTCGTCCGCTACTCGCTGTACGCGTGGTGTTCACCACTCCTGCTGACGCTGCTCACGGCGCTGATGCAGTTCGTGCCCGGGGAACAGCCGCTGCTGCCGCCGCCCGGGATTGGACGGGTCAACTGCTGGTTCCCAGGTATGGATGTCTGGTCAACTGCCGGGGTTAAGGTATGAGTATTTTGTAGAATCAACTGCTGGTTCCCATTCAGCTGCTGGTTTCCAGGTATGGATAGAGGGTCATCTGCTGGTTCCCTGGTATGGTTATGTCAAGTGCAGGGACAAAGGCATGGACAGAGATCAACTGCCGGTTCCCAATCCCATGTATGGATAGAGGGTCAACTGCTGGTTCCCAGGCATGGTTATGACTTATGTCAAGTGCTGGGATAAGGTATGGACAGAGAATGAACTGCTGGTGGTTGTAAGGTTTGAATATTTGATAACCTTACCGGCGATTTCCTAATTATGGATACTCGGTGGGCCATCGGGCATGGACTTTGGCAACGGCGCATGCATCTTTATTGCTGAGTCGGTTACTGATAATTGATTATCTTTCACGGCGAATTGCGAGAAACAGGAGCAAGTAAATGCGCCATTAAAATTAGCTGTCGTGTTGATCGGTGGCCCGAAATCCGTTTGTAATACGCGCATTATTTTTTGTTATTGTGTCTCGAAGAAAGTATAAGATCTTTGAAATAAAAGTCCGAACCTCTACAATTAACTCGTGATTTTACAGCTGACTCCTCACAGGACTCTGGCTTATTGCAAAACGTCTATCATTGGTTTTCGTAGGAGAGCAATACGCACTATCAAAGAGTTATCTGAAAAGAGACTCATTTCGTAATTCCTACGCTACTTAACCCTCGCCCTGGCAGGGCATTTTTCATAACACGGCCTGGCAGGGGGGGGGGGGGGTCGATGCGACCCCCCCCCCCTGGCGATTGGCTTCTATGGCACCTAGAAACACCAAATTTGGTAGGTAGGTGGGCCCCCTGGAGTTCTCGCCCCTGTGCAAATTTGGTTGCTCTAGGTCAATATTTAGGGGGGGGTTTGGGGGGTATAAATGTAAAAATTTCGCTAAAAACAGGTCAAAAGTTTTTCGCTTATAACTTTTGATCTAATTAAGATAGAGCAAAAAGAAAAGCACCAGTGAACTCAGCACGTCAAGGCGCGTCGAATGAAATACTTTTTAGCTTGCTTAAGTGTACTTTAAGTTTTTCTTAAATTTTAAGTAAACTTATTTATAAATTATGTTTAAGTTAACCAAATTGCATCATATCGCATATCATTCGATTCGGCTGATCACCAGGAACACAATGATACCATTTTTAAGCTCTAGCGTCATTATGTGCCAAGTTATTGGCAAAAACGTCATTTGACCTCAGTTGACCTCATTTGACCTGACCCATGCATAAGTACACCAAACAAAGAAGCACCAAGTGACCTGCTGTTAAGTACTGTGGTTTCAAAGCACAAAAGTGATGGAACGAACCGGATATCTCCAGCATTTTCCGAATTTAGTATTTTCCCATAGGCTTAACATTACGACGTAATGACCTCTAACTGACCTCAGGTCAGTGACCTCAAAAAACCCGAACTATATGTTATACAACTCGGTGAAATTAGCACATCCTGAAAGTTTGAAGGAAATCAGTCCAAAACTGTGAGTTGGACAGGTGCAAAAAGAAAATTGAAATTTGACCATGACCTTGTACCGGTTTTTCTGACCTGGTGACCTGACCCTAGGTCACTCGGACCTGAAATTTTCAGGTCATATGTAAAAAGGTTGCCCCATAGGCTGGCCAAATTTGGCGGCGCTGCTCGCCGCCGTTTTTACGCTATCTTCGAAAAACCTTAGGGGAGGGTCGCATCGACCCCCCCTGCCAGGGCGAGGGTTAATCTCAATGAATTTCAACTCCCGACATCACACCATCGTCGATAAAAATTCAAGGCACATAGCCCCCGCTTTAACTCCTGAATAATTCGCCACCCACGGGTTGCATGCATTACACCTTTGAACATGGAGATCCATCATTAATGTTCACTTCAAGACTGGTTTTCACTTCATCCGTTTTCCGGCTGTCTTGTGAGAATGACTAGCTCATTGTTCATCTTCACTCACCGTCCGTCTAAACGGTGACGGATTGGAGACAAAGTGTCCGGTAAAGGCGTGCAGAGAGTGAATTAATTTGACTATGGCGGTGTGAGGGCGGCGATGAAGGAAGGAGGCTGGTAGCTGGTTCTTCTTTTTGAGTTCCCGGTGGTTGCTAGGTGGTCTCATGGTGAGGAACTCTGAATGTGGCCGCTTTTTATATCCTGTAATATATAGAACAATTTTGACGATGAGTTTCAATAGATTAGTGATTTCAGCTACAATACAATAGGGTTGGGACCTATCTGCATGCTCTGTATGTTTTGGTAAAATAAGAAAGCTCAGAATTTTTAATGATTTAATTTAAAATCATTTTGTTAAAAAAATGCCTAGTTAGCTCAGAAATTAATTATTTGTGACTGAAAACAACTTGCTTCTGATTGGTCGGGCTAATCATGACGTCACATGTAGGTATATAACTGTCTGTATATTTGGCGCAGTTGAGACATACATTTTCTATGCATTTCCCTATGGTAAATCGGAGTGCTTGGTCGTGTTTTCAGTGTCTCTTTATTTTGCGCTGGCATTGCGTGGCTAAGAAGTTTTATCAATAATGGCATATACTAAAATGTTATAAAATATAATTAGATAAATAAAAGAAGTTGACCTTTTCCTCGACATCAAAAATGTAAAAAGCCTAATATTATATTAAAAAAAAACGGTTTAAAAAACCGTTTTTTTTTAATATAATATTAGGCTTTTTACATTTTTGATGTCGAGGAAAAGGTCAACTTCTTTTATTTATCTAATTATATTCAATATGTTCCTCGCTCGAGCACTTAGTAATAATACTAAAATGTTCCTTTAATAGTGGAGCTTCAATATCTGTGAGATTTATTGGCAAGTGAAAACTGATTTCGCTATTATTTTATCTGGAAATTACTCATTTCTTAGGTCAATATTCAAAATATTTTACTGGAACAAGTTGACACTTGTTCTTGATTTTTGCACTCAGATCGCGTGCGACTCAACTATATTGGGACTTGCAAAGAATCTTGCTGATTAATTAACTGTGTTGTTATGGCACTGTTTGCAAAGCATGGATAATGAAACTGTGCTACATAGCAATGCCTCAAGTACCTAATAAGCAGGAGGGACAGAATTCAGAGTCCAATCGAGAAGAATCGGTGCAAATGCTACGAGGACCAGGCAGCTCTGATACGATGGCTAGTCGTCTCACTCCATTAGACCAGCTGATTCCTGACAGCACCGACTCGGATACAAAGATGGAGCTCATCTTCCAAGCCAGAAACCAGTTCTTTGATGGAAGATGTGATGCTGCCTCTGTCTCTGCTTTGTTGGCCACTTTGGACGGGACCGAGCTCCGCTCCTTGCGTGAGGGGCTGGCTATTCGCCTGTCATCCAGAAATAGTTCCTTCGTCTGCTGGCAGTTCCCTGATCAGGTGCAATACCGGGAACTGTAATAAGGGAAGTAACTTTCCATATGAAAGGGGTGCAGGTGCACCCCATCCACTAGAAATGCACCCCCATTAACCCTATTAGTGGCAGGCTCCTGGCTACCCCATATTAGTGGCAGGGGGGGCTGTTTACGACCCCCCTTGATATCTCGAGATCTAACCGGCCGATTTTCAAAATTCAAACGGCATTCGATTTGGCTCAACGAGATCTACATTTCTAAAAAAAAAAAAAATGTCAATAGGGGGGTAGAGGGGGGTAAAAACGGGCAAATTGCAGATACATTTTAGACTGTTTATCACGGCCAGGTTTCTGAACCAATCTTAACGCAACTTTTGCCGATCGATAGAGAATGAACCAGGAATTCACATGGATCCTAAAAATATGCATTTTCAAAAATCATAGGCGGATACAGATCATTGAGATTGGGGGTACACAAAAAGTATAGTAAATAAGGTTTTTGTTGGTACTGTTTCTAAAAAGGGTGGCAATGGTCTTGTTATGTTACAATTTTCTTATGAGAGAACGACTAAAATTGTATTGGTCATGCATAGGCGGTGTCAGGGCACCTATGTTGGGAGGTAAAAAATAACCCCCCTTTTTGGACGCCTGGATCCGCCTATTATAGCAAAAACGTGTCAAAAGAGGATGCACAATAACTTTGTATATGTTATCACATGATACCTTTCATTCGCTGTTCGTAAAACTGGTGCAGCATCGTGATCTTCGCCCAAATGACGCTTCACGAATAGGACCCCCAATTCCCAGTGCTCTGGAGCCGCCCCTGGTAAAGTTATGAACTTGAAATTTTCAGGGAATGTGCCCAATTTCGTTTTAGGAAAAGTCAGAAAATTTCAGCATCGTAGCTTCAGCGGTTTCGGAGATATTCCCGAAAAACCTGAGGGGTGGATAAAAACAACCCCCCCCCCTGCCACTAATAGGGTTAAGTCAAAGTGCACCCCCATAGGCTAAGCGGCGCCCCACACGCCGCCCAATACCAATTAGCTCTAGAGCAGATGGCGAGGGTGATTTCCCGGCTACATTCCATCTCGGCGTCGTGATGCTTGCGGGCTTGGGAAGCGTCCAGTCGTATGTAGGAGTTTGGTAGTTTTTTATTTAACTTGTGGTATGTTGTGCTGATTGCGGGTTGAGTTTAATAAGGCCCTCACATTTGAAAGGTTTGAACAACCCGCAATCAGCACAACATACCACAAGTTAAATAAAAAACTACCAAACTCCGCCCTACTAATGTTAATAAATATACAAGCTTTTAGAGCCAAACTAATGGCCTAAATAAAAATATATCTCAAATCATAACCGTTATCGCGGGTGATGGCGCCATGATTTGCTATTATCCAAAACGAATGCAAAATAAACATGCTTGTATGTTTTATGTATGTATGTTTGTTTCAAAAACGTTGCAGCGGCGCTGGGGACTGCAGTCTTAGATCTGGGTATGTTTGGCATCTGCAACTCTTGATATACACATTAACCCTATTTCGGACGGGGGAGGCCTTTCAGGATTTTCTTGTGCAATTGTAAAACGCCGCGAGACATTCAGCTCATATTTGGTGATTTTTCCTAAATGCTCATTGCACACATCTCAGAAAAAAAATGACGGGTCAGGTCAGGTAACCAGAACGGGTTTGTTGACCCGATCAGAAAAGTTTGCAATCACGTAACTTCTGTTTCGAAAACCAACGTTACACACATTCGCTGCCAGCATAACATGTATTGCTTGACAGTAACAAAATACAATTGACATCTGAACCCCAAACGGACCGCCATCCACTCAAATTTTATAACCCTGACCGGTCAGGGGGCGAACGAAGGTCATCTCCTGGGCATTACACTCAGACCTTGCACAAAATATCTCACCTCACAGTGATCATCACAACAATACCACCGACTAACTAGTAGATTTCCAGGTACATACTTGCATCAGCTCTTCTTGCTATTGCAGACGATCGTCTCCTCAGGGTAATGTTGATCGGGACATGAATGAAGATCTTTTTCGGAGTTTCATGAGTGCTACTGCAACAGCCTGGCATAAAACAGGACTTGTACGCTTTTCCCTGCACTTTGCCCTTCAGTATATCACAAAAGAATTGTTTAAAATCCATCTTACGCTTCTTTCACAGTCTCCCTTGCCACCGTAGATGAATTGTTGTTGCTGGTAAGTTAGGGCACGGTAGATAGAAATTACCTCGGCACTCAACGCCTTCAGTTATTTTTATGAAAAAGAACAAAGAAATTATTAATAAGATAAGAGAAAGGTTAACAGTTTAATTGTAAATTATGCCAAATACGCATTAGAAAGAGCTTTTGCTCTTCAGCATCTTCCGATTCACCATGTTTTTCATTTGAAAATTCGAGGTACACAAAATGTTTACCACGCGCTCAATGTTAAATGGGAACAGTACACGGCAGAGCATCAATTTCTGACACTGAACCTTCATCCGTGAATGATTTAGCATAATTTAAAGCTAAAAACAGCGCGAATGGCAGAGTGAAAGAAACAACCTCTTTCACACATAGAAATAACATGTAATCGGTGGTGCGCCAGATGCGCCGTTATTTGTCAACCGCAGAAGGTGACATGTGACGTAACAGCATCAAGAGCGTCTTTTTCAAGAACTTTGAAAAACATGTTTTCTATCTGTCTTCTCCCATTTCTCGCAGCATATTGATTTTATGAGGAAATTGTATGCACCATAAATTCTGCGAAAACAGTTTGATCATTTTTATACATTCTTAAAAAATCGAGTTCCCAACCCCATTGTGGCTCAATCACGACCCATGGAATGATTTTTAAATTTTTCTTTTTTTTCAGAGACCAGGCAACTACAATTAATTGCTTCTTTTCGTGCACTGGTTTTTTGGTCAGTGCATTGGCTACGTATATTGACGAATTTTACAATTCTTCTCTGTGTGTAATGTGTATGGTCTATCATGCCTTTTTTTGGGCAATTATCAGCAAAGATTATCTTTTAGAAAATGTCATGTCACAGGCATGTTTGGGCTGAAATAGCTTTTCTGAGCTGGCATTATATAACTTTATTGCGATACATTCGTCACCGCGTGCTGGAAATAGTTTGAATTAAATGTTGCGTTCCTACCCATACCAATAACGCGCTTGTGATTTGGCTCTATTGGCTTCTATCACGTCACAAAGTGCACTACCAGTCTGCACTTTTTGCTAAGGAATCCGACCCGCGTTACTTGATGGTTGGTAATAATACGTATAGGTATCTATATCGTCTTACTCGAGCATCGAGTGACCCAAACCAAATGCGATTCGAGACGGTCTCTGATAAAGAAAAGACTGCTGATATATACAGATTAACTGTCAGTTTCAGTAACTGTAAGATTCAGTAACTGGCAAATTCAGGTAAGTTCAACGAAAAATTTTTATGTCGATGGGTTTGGGACTTCTAGTTACATACACCAGTAGCCTGCACCATCGATAAAGCTTTTATAAAATTCATGATGGCTAGATATTTTCACGAAGTTTTCATGTGATCGCCCCCTTTCACAGTAATGGAATTAAAGTACGCACGTGTGCGCAAACTCGCCATTATGTTCATGAATCGTAACGCAAGCGTAAAATTAGCAGTATCTTCCAAAGACGCTTCATAAAACTCGCATATCATCGACGCTTGACGTCAAATATCCTCTTTCCGGTATCGACCGTCGAACTTGCTTGGGTTAGCAATTAGCATGGCCACTTTGTTCTCCCTGACTTGGTTTATAGCTAATCTGCTCAGGACACGAGCCCCGTTATGGTGATATCACACGAAACACACGAAACATTACTTTACAATCCAGCGCACTCTGCTGTACTTTTAGCGAAGATTCTCCCACGTCATCGTCCGAAGTCAGTCGCGTGCCGTTTATTTTTAACCGACGAAAAACACCTGGATTTCCCTGTGAGGCCCGGAGGCCGTCTTGTCAAGTTCAGCCGCGATTAGGATCACAGGATTCCCAAGATTCACGGCCAGTGGCTAAACACGGTTGATGTCTACGTAATACATGCTAGATATCGCGGTATGTTGACAGAGGCGGCATTTTCGAATGCGGTTTAGGACCGCAGCTTTTCATAAAACGAACATAAACGAACTTGGCGCATCATGCATGAAACCTTTATTTTGTGAACTTGTGAAGTGCACTTATGTATCGTAAGTGGGAGATTATTGAAATGAAATTTATCTGATCTGATTACGCATCTAAAACATCTTTTTCTCATTACTGCCGTCTAGTTTTGTCCTCAGTCTGCATTAAAAAATAGCCCGCTGTTGTGTTACAATGACGCTTCAAACGGAATAAGGCAGAAGCGAGTAGCGATCACCGGCCGGGAATTGTTCCGTGAGATCAGTCGACCGCCCAGCTGACTCCATTCATGGCTCTGCTGACCGTCGGAAGGTCTATCGAGCAAGCCTACGAGTAAAGCTATGGTTACACCAGACACGGGGAGATGCATCAGAAACTCCCGTCACCGCGAGGACCGTGGCCTGCTTTCATCTTTTGTTGCTTGACTAGACTTGACAATGAACTCTTTTCAAAGACAACGCTCCAGAAGATCATCCTGTACCCATTGCAATGTATCACATAAACAACTTACAATTGGGATTTCCTGAACCAGCTGACCGCCACACATAGTCTCCAGTTTCAAAAACATTTACAATTTTCACTCAAGCGGACATTGCTGCTGACAGTCGTCGGGTCTCGCTCAACTCGTACCAAATAGGCTGTTTGTAGGTTGTCTTGTCCGAGTATGACACTTATAACACTATCGACTGACCCTAAGTAGCAAAACATGTCATGTAACACCTACGCTAGACAGTGCATTCAACCGTTCGACCAGGCCCGTCTGCCCAGACCTTTGACGCCCTCGGGTGACCTTGGCTGGCGCCGATGTTACACATGCTCCGAGCCAACCCTAAAAGGTTCCGACGGGCCCCTACATGTCTGCGCGGTCTGCGGAGGCCCCACCAAGCTTGTGATCTGGAGACTGCACTGTTTGGCGGTGTCACTCATGCGGGACTCCACATCCGACCAGGCCGGACCCAACTCGTGGGCAGTCACGGCGCAGTTGTAACACAGGGCCCTGTTAAGTGCCGGCCTGCGTGGTATCGGGGCTAAATTTATTGGACGGCGAGCTTGCTGGCGCGAGTGTGAATCTCCCTGATTCAGGAGGTGGGCGAACTCAGCTGATTTTGGGCTAATAGCTGAGGCTGCACTGCGTCTCAAATGCATCGGCGATGAGGCCCTGCGCCAAGTTAGTCGTCGTGACGCAAAAATAGCAGGAATGCACTGCGTTCGTTTGAGTGGTAGCCAGTGACGTATGCATTAATACATGGATAAGGAAGGCGATTGTCTGACATGAATGTGTCCATTACCGAGTGATTAGATATTTTTAATGGTTCATTCCGCCATGATAACTTTTAGATTGAGTTGTTCCGATATATCATTTGTTGTTCATCGCCTGTCATCAAAGCCAAATCTGCATATAGTTTTGTGTTGGGTATCTGATGAGGTGTGCAATTCCTACTTTTGTCTTACGCTAAAGCGATCACGTTGAAACGAGAAAACAGGGGCGCGGGAACTACTCTCAGACTGGGCGAGGGGGGCACACCATAATAGATTGCCCCCCCCCCATCCACCATCACACCACCAGCAATACCTAGGGTATCCCCAAATCTAGTTTCCTCACCGGTTTTAGGCCACTTATTTTTCATCTCTGGGCTTTTTCAACAAAAAATAAAACATTGGCAAAAAAAGTGCGGTATTCCGTCTCAGAGTTGTGGGGGCACCGCCCCCACGACCCCAGAATGGGGGGGGGGCAAGTTGCCCCCACTGCCCCCCCCCGGCTCCCGCGTCCATGCGAGAAAAGGATACAAATTAAACGACAAATGAACACCTAAACACACGTAAACATTTCTTAACGAATAATAAACTAAGGTTCGCGTTACAACTGCACATTACATATGCTAATCCTCATTACCTAGGTACTTAATAACTTTTTCCACCTATGCAATGATGATAACCGTTCAACTAAAACTAGGGTCAGTGCAACTAGCAATGCACTGTTTTATTCGTCGGTCCACGTGCCTAACGTTACAGTCGGGTCCACGTTACCTTCCTTTGACTCGCAATTGACCTGCGTGGCTTACCGGATGCCTCATCCATCCGCGTAGCCTCGCGGTCTGCTGCAAGGATGCGTCTCCGCGCCTGTTGTTTTTGGCTGGTCACAGTCGCTCGGTCGGCCAGACATAAGACCATGTTCCTGGAGAGTTGGCTGTTCAGGTTTCCTGTTGAACACGGTCACTGCAGTTGGCTGGCTGCCAGCAGAGCGAGGTTGGTGTCGGCCCCAGTTTCGTGATGACAAGTGACACTTCTGGATCAATCACGTATTCGTTGTCTGGTTGACGCTATGATGGGTCTGAGCCAAGATTACTTTACTACTCAGGTTGGTTCACTAGGGAAATAAAGGCGCCGTAGCTACGTCACGGATTTGGTAGCAATCTGGTAGCAATTTTTGCAGACATCAATGGCGCGCGTGTTGTTTGATAGTCACCAATCCTATTTTGCTGCACTATTTTGCTATTTCACTGCAATGTATTGTACATTACATTTAATAATTAAAATAAAGAAATATTCGTAACCCAGCAAGTCAGTTTTTCTTTGAGGCAACACTCTTTGTCAGCATTGAGCCTCCAGAATGTGTCATTTTATAGACTCTCATATTACCTACTCTTGTGGAAAACTTTCTTAGTCATGAAAAATGTATGCATATATGCATAATTAGAACTTCATTTTCTAAGTTCTATAGAAATAAAATTTCACAGTACATCATCATAAGGCTACCTGCGTATTTCGTTCAACCAATGAAATATTTATTCAGCAGAAGGCAGGTACCTACTTCTGAGTAGGTACTGATATTTCTTATCTACACCAATATTTCAAGAAAATGACAGAGACTGAGAAGCTATTTAAAAGTTCAGCATATGAAAGGGATGTTATGGCTTGTGCACATTGAAAAACATCAGATAATGCTTTTGAACCATCTCATTCACCAGCACACATCAATCCGGCTTCTGGCTTCTGTTAAGGAAACATTCCAGAATAATGCATTATTTTATTTCATTGACCACCTTGCAAAAGGCAAACAGCAAACACATCACCACCAAAAAGTAGAAAAAAAAGTCAACAGGTAGGTACCAGCTGATCTAGCCTGAAGTCGTGCTGTGCCATGTGCCTTTGAAAAACTTTAACAGTCAGAGTTGAATAAACGCCCCAAACTTAGCCATTCATGCATGAAACATGTGCAAATTCTGGTTGAGCATTTTAATAAAAATGAAACTAACAGCTGTATTAGATATACCTACAACTATAAAACGACAAAAATAACAGCATAGCTTACTCTACAAGGCAAAACCATGAATTTTAAACTGACATCCAAATTCGCACCTCCGAAGTTTAACCCACCTACCAGGCACCAGCCACCTGCACATTTCTATGTGCTACGCAGTGTGCACAGTCACTACACACAATTATGAGAATTAAAATAGCTTTGAACAATCAAGCAAGTCAGGACCTGGTATGCAGATTCACAAGTTCTCTCAACATCTTCAACTACCAACAAATCAAGAGCACTTTGTGATCTCAGTGACTCCGCAGATCCATCTTCTGTTTTCCATTTTCAGTTTTCATTTGAAATATGAGTTCCATCTCGGAGACACATGTTGCATCATTATGTTTAAACAATTATTATGCTTGAACTATTGGTTTTTCATGTGAATTATGCTTCAAAAATTGATTTAATAATTTGCATTTTGCATAATGCTACGATCACGACGCACCAAATCACAGATAACTTGATAATAACCAAGCAAAAGCCACATTCTTCAGCAAACTATGAGAGCTACGTGATCCATGCTGCGTTGAAATAATTAAAAATCGCCAAAATCAGTCAAAATATGACAATTAAATTAGTATAAACTTCACAAAACTCTGATTTGTGAGGCAATGCGCAACAGAAATGCGAGGGAATATGGTAGTAATCTGGTAGCAATTATGAAGGATTTCCCCTGTCGCTGATAAGAAAACACTTGAAACAAACTTTACAACGCAGAGGAAATCCTTCATTATGAGTTGCAGGGACCATTTGATTGGCCCATTTTAGATAAATATAGGCCGAATGTTTCGATTTCAACCCCATTTATCGTAATGAGACGAATCCATTGGCTTAGTGGTACGTCTTTTCAACACATGTAGGCCTTAGATTTTTCCTTAGCCCGCCTGAAACACACCATGCTTTGCATGCATTTCTATGGGTGAAGGAAAATTCATGCGCCGTGATGACGTCACGGTAAAGGAATTCTGAAGCTGGTGAACGGGGGCTGGGTCTGAGCAGGTGCCCCTATTTTGAGGCGCTGTTGCGTGCTATTCGGCAATTGATTGTTTTTAACGGGGTAAGATTGACGGATCTTGGAATGGAACAGCTTTACAATGACATCCATACTTTGAGAAGTTTGGTAACAACAAAGACTTACAAGAACGAAGCCACCATAATGCAACACCTTGTTATCTTTGCAGCACAGGCACTCACCATAAATATGTCACAAAGCACCAGGCATCGCACCGATAATATACGTGCCGCACGGTGAGATTTGTTGCACCTTGCTAGGCTGCGGACCTCGGTGCTGAACTGTCAGAATATCACGTTCTTCTATTTGTGCAACCCCTACGGCCTACACACACATTTGCCCGGAATGATTACGAGCAGCAATGATCGGTCTTAATTTCCGCCCTGCGCATCCTTCCCCCTCTCTCCCTTTCCTTCTCCCTCCGTTCTGCTGCTCGGGGTATGTGCGTCTGCCGTCTGCCGGAAATGAGCTGCCTCTCCACAAACACATCTGCTGGCTCTGGGCGACTGCCGTTAGTGCTACGAGACTGTCCGCCGGCGATCGAGACTGTACGGGCGCCGCCCCAGGCAGCCCTAGGGGTCACGTGGGTTCAGAGGTCACTGTCACTATGGGAGGGTGGTGAGCTGGTGATACGAGGCTCCCCTCCATCCCCCCCCCCCTTACACACACACACACACGAGAGCCAATCTCTGGGTCACGGTTGTCACTAGGCCGGAAGTTGTGTGCTGGTGTTACGAAACTGTTCAGTGTCCATCCCCCACAGTTCCCTCGCCTTAAAGCTGGGTTACGTGGGTAACTGGCGCTGGGGCCAGTGCTGCGTTGGTGATGGAGGTTTTGCGGGCGCCGCTAAGCAGTACCCAGGTCTTTCGGGTCGCAGTTGGTCGACGGATGCACATTGCACATAGGACAGAGTTGTGACACGCCTTACGCAGGTCAAGATTCCTTTACTGCGCAGGTTGGTTCACTAGAGAAATAAAGGCGCCGTGGTGACGTCATCAGAAGAAATCCTTCACGTTCAAATGAAGGGGTCATTTGAATTGCTGATTTTGGCTCGATATAGTCCTATTTTTTTAGTTTCAGTTCCATTTATCGCAATGAGGCGAACTCATTGTTACATTGGTACAACCTTTGATGACACATAATCCTTGTTTTTTTTTTCTCTCCAGGTCGCTCGAAAGATGATGAAATTTGCATGCATGCCTATGGGTGAAGGGAGATTCTACCGCCGTGGTGACGTCACGGTAAAGGGATTCTGGAGCTCGTGAACGGGGGCTGACGCAGGGATCTGTTTGCAGTTGCATACAGACGTTGAAGAAAAACTTCAGAAAACAGCAAAGCTATATAGTAAAAGTGCCAAGTTGTTTGTACCTACCGTTCTTGTTTCATTGACATTTTTTATGTGCTTCGCTGACCACACCATTACCCTTCTCGCTACCCCTAGAATATCAGTTCTTCTTCCTCATCATTTGGTCCGCCAGTTAACCAAATCACATGCCAAATCCAGTCATCACTTCTTGACCGACATTTAGTTGACCTTTGCATGCTCACATCCGTTTGTTGTCCTCCCATGCACCGTGTTGTGATGATGTTGATCGTGGCACGGATCATTTGTCGTTGCTGGATTGACGCCGGTTCATATCGCTCCACGGCTGGAGCGGCGTTTGATCTGGCAGCTCGGCCGTTTGATCTGGCAACTCTCGTTGTCTGACGTCACAAATGCTGGCTCGCCGCGGCCGAGCGGTTGTGTAGTTGTTTGTTGATCGATATGTCCCGTCGTTTATAATGTTTCGGCGCCATCAGACACGACTACCATCCTGTGTTGAAGTGTTGGAGTGGTGGCCATTGCGCATGCATCTGCACTTTGGAGATGGGCCTCTTGGCCCTCTTGTAAGAAGGTGCCGCTCACGCTAAGCGAAACGTTGCCAACACGTTGAGAGCAGACCATGATTAAGCTCGTTTATTTTCACTTTTGCCTTGGGATGCACTGCGCATTGCTTATGGCTCTACAAACGGATATTGCATTCATTTACCATTGGTAGCATGTCTGGTTCCCCATAATGTATCTGGCTAAATTTGATCTTTGTTCAGTGCATATGTTTTGCCAATGTTTTACGTTTCCTGCCCAATGTCAAACGATTCAATCGTCCTCTTCGTGTTCATTCAAGCTTCTTATTGCTCCCCACGTGTCTTACCGCCCCATCCCTCCCCCGCCCTCCCCGAGGGTCAGATATCTCAGAGGTCTAGGGGGTGGGGATTGACGACCTAACACTTTATGCGGGTCGATATCCTCATCTAAGAACATAGACACGGGCGGGTCTCTAGTACGGATTTATGGGACCGGAACTCTCTCTTCTGGGGATGATAGAACTGTCCTGGTCTGCAGTGGGCCAGAAGTCGCAATCTGTCGACAGATTCGGAGTGGATAAGTTTATCGACCCCTAGGTCACCGGTTGGAGAGGAGGAGGAGGGGGGGGGGCCTCAGGGGAAGTTAGCAGATTGTTGGTATTATGTGTATTGAAATGCAGGAATCGGTGTCATGACATGTCAAGAGGGCATGTATGTCAACGGTGTTAAAGTGCAATGACGTTTTAAGGTTACGACTTATTCAATGGAAGATGAGCGCTATTATTCTTCTATCCACTTCACTGGCCTCTATCATTCATAAAACGTCGTTTATATTTTTCGGATGGTTTCCGGTGACGGTGGTTGGCACTTGGCAGAAAATCTTTCCCACAGGCATCTTCATTTAATGTTCCTAAAGATTCAATTCAGATTGAAAACTGAGAACTGTTTCCTGAACCTAACAAGATAGGTAATGTTATACAAGTACTGGTTCAGCAGAGACAAGCCACATTTCAAATTGCATTATTGGAACGGAACTCTTGTATCCGGGAGGGGTCGACGTCTTTTATCTTCGTTACTCGCTCTAAGCCAATCAGTGTCACTGCGACTATCCAATTGCTTGCAATTACTCTGAATTATGTTTTCGCGATGACCTTAGTCATTTGCTTGGAACAGTCAGCGCCCATACAGCTGGGGCGGACATCACAAATGTCTTCTCGGTTCTCAACCAACAGTGTCATCACTCATCAGTCAGTATGGTCCGGCCCTGCAGAGTGGCTGGGATACTTTGGGATTTTTCACAGCGCGATTGTAAGTAAAGGTTAAACTAGGGGTTTGCTATTGCTTCGGCGCTGAGAGAAGTTTTATTTGGGCAAAATGATGGTATCGAAGTTATTTAGCGGACCGACACAAACCGAGACCTTTTCTAATTGCTCACCTCACTCCTCAGCCTTCCCACTGATAGTAAAATGTTGCACTGAATACTTCTTATCAGAGTGCGCTTTGTGAGCTGATAAAAAGTTATTTTTTCATTGTGTTTGATTTAGGTATGTACTTCCATCGACTTTGTCGAATGAGATCCCCATCAATAAAAATAGGTGTTTTTTTTTCTACAGAGCAATGCTTGTAGCGCGATACGAGAAACGTTTAATACTTATATTACCTACTTTATAAAATGTATGCATTTTTTGTAGGTGAAAGCATAGACACATTTTATATGGGATCTTTATAAAATACCTTTCGGTAAAAACTCCTCTCGGGAGCAATAATTTCACTGCGCAATTTTTCGCGCATTATCCCGGTTGTCCTCTCGCTCCCACGATGCCATCCTATAGTCCCACCAGTTGTGTTCGTTCTGCAGCTGCTAATGACCCAAATGTTACCGCCGCCATAATTGTGGTTATTGTTGGGGCAATCTGGGGGATTACGGTGTGCTATCAGGGTTGTTGTTGTTGTTGTAGTTCTCCCCGGGTCGGCTCACGGCCGACCGTAGCCCAACGGCTCTTGGTGACTGAGGTAGCCGCGGCTCAAGGCCGCCACGGCCCCGCCGTCTCGAAGCTGCGTAGGGTCCGGTCTGATATTGCCGAGTAGGCGGAGCCTCGCGCCAGCCAAACACGGGCACCTCAGCAGCACGTGCTCCGGCGTGTCCGGGCCCTCGCGACACACCAGGCAGCGCGCCGCCGGGCAGGCCAGATCACTGCACTGTGGGCAGTCGCGCTCGGGGCGGCGTCCAATTCTGTGAAGGTAGCTCTGCGAGCGGCTCCAGTGTCCCGCCCGCAGCTGGTGGACGTTGACCGCCTCGTCGCGAGACTCCAGGAGCACCGGCATCGGCATCCGGTCTCCCATGATGGTTTTGAAGAAGCTGTCTGGCCAGCTGCGACGCCATGCCTTGGTGGCGGAGCGGCCGACTGCCTTCACCATCGAGCGGACGTCCGTTGGGACGGCGTCTTGCGACAGGCTGGATGCCTCTTTAGCCAGCACGTCCGCTCTCTCGTTGCCGGGTATTCCGCAGTGCGCTGGGATCCACTGCATGAAGACTCGGCGTCCTCCGTCCGTGAGCGCCAGGAGCAGTCGCCATACGGCGGCGCCGAGTGCTGTCGCCTGGCTCCCAGCCCCACTCGCCAGTGTGGCGAGCGCCGCCTGCGAGTCGGCGCAGACGATGACCGGGCTCTCCGCCAGGCCGCCCTCCAGCTGCAGCAGCATCTCCAGTGCCCCGCGGATCGCCACCAGTTCGGCGCGGGTGCTGCTGCATATCTTGCCTGCAGGGGCTCGGAGCTCGTGTTCCTCGCCTGAGGGGAGGGTTATCAGCGCTCCACTCCCTCCGGCTGAGACACCTCCCTCCGCCGAGCCGTCGCTCCACACCCATACGGCGTCGTCTGGGAGGGTGGCCAGATGCTCCTCCGCTCTCTCCCGCCGGACGTCGGGTGGTGCTGTGCGGCTGATGTGGTTGCCGATGTCAAGTCTGAACTGGACCCTGGTGTCATCGATCCACGGCGGGATGGTGACGTGCAGGCGCTCCTCCACAAGTACATCTCGCACGCCCGCGCTCACCAGGGCGCGCGCCCCCGTGTCGCGCCAGCCGGTGGTGGTGCGGAGCCGCCGTGGGGCCGTTGCTTCGGCCACCGCGCGCAGTGGGTCGCCGCTTCTTTGTGAGGCTGCCAGACAGCTCAGTCTGGCAGCGAGCAGGTCCCGGCGTGCTCTCACGGGAACCAGACCGGCTTCCGCGAGGAGCGGATCCCTCGGCGTGCTCACGGGGCACCCGGTGATAACGCGGGCTGCCGCGCGCATCTCCATCTCCAGTAGCTCTACGTGGGACTCGGACGCTGCAGGGAGCCATGCAGCCGCCGCGTATTCCAGGGCGCCGCGGATGTAGCCGTTGGCTACTACTCGCAGCTGTGGCTCCCGCAGGCCCCAGGAACGCCCGGTCATCTTACGGAGCTGTGCGATCCTCGGCTTGGTCTTCTTCCGGACGCGCGCGCAGTGCTCGCCCATGTGAAGTTGCCGGTCCAGGGTTACGCCGAGAAGGTGAAGGTGTCTCCCAGCGTCCACTCGTGCCCCGTCTACGTGGATGTACAGGTCCCGGGCGTCGACGTAGTGCTGCGACAGGGCTAAAACTTGCGTTTTGCTTCCTGCCAGCCGCATCTTCCAGTCGCGGGCCCATTTCGCTATGTGCTATCAGGGTCGATCCCCCGGGCCTTCTGTGGCGTCCAGACTCGGGGCCTACTGCGTCAGAGGGCAGGCAGGCGGGCGACCAAACAGCTGGGCTGGGGGGGCTGAGGGGTAGGAGGGGGGGGGGGGGCTAGACAGAAGGCAGGGAGTTACCCGAGCCACCATTGGTTAAATTGTCTGCTCTAAATGTAACCTTTTTCAAATCGAAAATATCTTTAGATACCTGATCGAGCTTATTTCAATTAAAGGTTCTTTCAAGCTCAATTTGTTTATCTCCTAGAAACACTAGCCATTAAACATGATTCGTATCCTTCATTAGTTCTTGACTGAGCTTTCCTTTTCTGAGGATAACTCTTACATAGCTCCCCGTTCCTTGCATGTATTGAACCACAATCCCATGATCTCAGCTAATGGCTGACAGGCTGGCAGTGACGACCATTGCATGGACATTGGACAAGGTGTGACTAATTGGATAATTGGATAATAATTGGATAATTGGATAAGTTGTGACTCTAAATAAAGAAGGCCAGCCACTGTGGATGGTCCTCCAGCGTTAACCGCTTGTTGTTTCACATGACACACACCAGTATTACGCCAGTAGTCCTGTCCGTGGTCACGTGATCTGCCAACACTGGCAGCTAATTGCCATGTGACATACACCAGTGTAACATCGAGAGGCGTGTCTTGGGTCACGTGACTTGCGCCAGTGTTCGATGCTAACCAGATCTGCCATTGGCATCTCTGAGTGATCGCCCCCCCCCCCCACATCACTCAGGCGTCAGGCGTGACGATGGCAGGAGCGTTGGTGGGGGAGGGGGTGGGGAGGGGGCACTGGCGGGTCCCCCGTGGCGAATGCCCGTCCCCCCCCCCCGTGGCGCCCGAATTCGATGACAGTGTTTCCTTTTCTAGAATGAAAGACAAATGAACAACTTCTATGATTTTTTTTTGGGGGGGGGGGGGGGGTCTACCTCTCCCCGCAGCGTCCAAGACCGCCCTTCTGGATCCGCCTATGGGAGAAGAAGGGTGGCAGAGTCTGGAGGATACGTTTGGGTAGTGTCACACCAGTTAGTTTAGATAGGTGTGACGCCCATATGCTTCAATTGCCATAAGATTATTGTTATAACTGAGGTATGCAACGTCTAATGCTGATGGCTTTAGTGCCTGGCGTAACCGTTGGACTTCCATGATAAATTAGGAGCGAAGACTAAACCACGCATCTAAAGTGAAATAAGGCATTAGGAAGGCATACAAAGCGCAACTTTGGGAGGTTCATGCATAATTACCTTACAAAAACATGACAAATGCCTAAAGCATGTGAATGTGACTGCAAAGAGACCAACAGTCATTTCCGCAGCGACTGTTATCTATGTCTCAGATAGACAACAACAAAAAGCACCATGCTGCTGCCACAAAACACCGCGATATTGTGTTGTCCTGTCGACGCCGTTTGCGGTAACGCATCGCCGATTACATCTGTGGATCTATTGTGCCCCCCTTCCCCCGAATAAGGTTAAATGACGTAATCGGATCACGGGGTGACGTCATCTGATCGAAGTGTGACGTCATCCCACTATCCGGTTGTTTCGTCATATGACCGGACAGTGACGTCGTCATTACATGCCGAATGAACGTCGAATGAACTGACCTCACCCAAGGTGGTTGTGACTTCATCACACGGGGTATGCTGTTAGGAGGCTCTTTTCCCCGTTCTTCCAATGCCGTGTGTTAGCGAGCAAATACGTTTCTGTAGATATCTGTGTAGGAAGACGGCCGGTGCGCGGAGCGCGGCGGTCGGCCCGCCGTGCCGCGCCGCGCGCACATGTGTAAATCGTGTCATCTGGCCCCTGTCCTGGTTCTCATGCCCACGTGTTGTGCTACCACGAGGGCTGAGACGGGACGGGGGCCCGACAGTCTTCAACGGGACTCCGCCGGCGCGACACGGCCCGGTGTTACGACGTGGCCGACGCGGCCTTACGTGAACGCCGAATTGCGCTGCACCTGTGACCGCCGTATTTCACCCTTTTTTAACCGCTTGCTAAGTAATCGAGAATAGACTTTTTCATATATGAACAATAACTTTATGGTCCTCCGGGTGACGAAAGAGAACGAGTACTCGAACGGGTGAACTGAACGACTCTCACGAACATTCTGGTCCTCCGGGCCGGATATCAGTGAACTAGTGTGCGAATGGATTTACAGTGACGACGCGGTGTTGTGAACTGTGAGTGCAATGTCTGACAAACGGTCACGACACGACAGTGATGCAAAGTCGCATCAAGGTCGCCGGAGCTCATATCACACGAGGAGTGAGGCGAGCTTCAGTACGGCGTCCTCCGGCCTCAGTGAAGCCCGCCGCCGAGCTGCGCTAAGCAAGCTCCAGGCGGAACAGGCCCAGCGCGCCGCCGCCGCCAAGGCTGAGCTGGCCCGGCGTCAGGCGGAGGCGCAGGCAGAGCAGTCCCGGCAGCAGGCGGAGCAGGCGGAGGCGCAGGCAGCACTGGAAGCCCAGGCGGCGAAGGATGAAGCAGAATGCCGCCAGCTGGAGTTGGAGCTGCTGGAGCAGGAGGAGCGGGGTTCGCAGCTCGCTCGTTCTTACGCTGCACCATCCGTCGCCGGCCTCCCGGTGGTTGCAACAGAGCCACCGGCGCAGGTATGCGTGTCTCGACAGACGGACGAGTCGGTCGCGCGCACCCGACAGTGGCTGACTCAGTCTCAGCTACACGTGCCACCAGTGGATACGGCTCCCGCCAGCGCTGTGCCTCCACCTGCAATGCGTCTGCAGCGCCCGTCCAGTGACGACACGCGAGCGGTCCCGCATCTGCCGCGCATCACACTGGAGAAGTTCGGAGGCTCTGCCATCGAGTGGCCGCGGTGGATAGCCCTCTTCAAAGCGCTGGTGCACGACCGCGCCGACCTCACCGACGTAGAACGGCTGACCTATCTGCAGACTCACCTGACGGGGCCGGCGAGAGAGTCTGTGCGGGGCATGCTCTGCGACGCCAGTCTATACAGCACCGCCCTGTGTGAGCTGGAGCGAGAGTTTGGTGACCCGTCCCGTGTGATACACGCCACGATGAAAAGACTGCTCACAGCGCGGCCGGTGAAAGATGGCGACCTGTCAGCGCTAACAGAGCTGTCTCGTGAGCTCCACACCGCGGTGAGCGTCCTACAGTGTCTGCACTACGAGCACGACCTCGCTGCCGCCACGAACGTCACCACTGTGACTGGGAAGCTACCAGCCTCCCTCGCCTGGAGGTGGGGTGAGCACATGGTTGAGAACGGCATCACTCGTCCGACGCTCGCCGATCTCGACGAATGGCTTCGCCGTCATGTGTCAGCTGGTCGGTTGGCCTTGAACGTGACCACCAAGCAGCTGCCGAAGGTCGAGGCTAATGACGCTGAGTGCCGTCCGAGACGCGTGTTTACCACCGCGTCGGCGCGGCCCACGCCGGCGGCTGTAAGGCGGGAGAGGACAGCTGCCATAAAGTCATCAGCGGACGGACGCAGTGACTGGTGTACCATGTGTCAGCAAACACACGAGCTCCAGCACTGTGACGAATTTCTCGCGCTGACTGTGAGTGAGAAGGCAGAGTTCGTCGGCAGAAACGGACTGTGCTTTAACTGCCTGGGTCGCGATCACATCAGCGCCACGTGTCCCAGTGATGCACGATGTGACGCGGAGCACTGCGGCAGGCGTCATCACACGCTGTTACACAATGGAGGACGAGTGTTTCCGCTGCGCGGTTCCGATGATGGTACGCCGTCATCTGCCAAACATGTCGGCACCGCATCGGCCGAGCCTCGCAGTGATATTCTCCTGCAGGTGGTGCCCATCACCGTAAATGGGCCGGCAGGTAGCCGCACCACGAACGCGCTCCTGGATCTCGGGAGTCAGATCACACTGATCACCGACGACCTGTGTGACCGACTCGGCATCTCGGGGCCCACCGACAAATTGGTGCTGAGTACGCTGAGTGGGACCCAAATGACGACGTCACGACGCGTATCCTTCGCCGTTGAGGCTGCGGGCGGTGACGGCAGGGCACACCGTATACGAAACGCCCAAACGACGCCGACGTTAAACGTGTCAGCGAAGGCCATGGACTGCACAGTGGCAAAGGAGAAATGGCCGCACCTGGCCGACCTGGATCTCCCCAGCGCCACCCACGGCCCAGTGGAGGTGCTCCTGGGAACCGACGTCATCGAACTTATTGTGCCGCGGGAAGCGATCGAGGGACCGACGGGAACGCCGTGCGCCGTAAGGACGCTGTTGGGATGGACGGTGACCGGGCGGGCGTCGGAACGCTCGGTGCTCGATGGTGAACACGTTGTCAATCACGTTCGTGTCAGTGATAAAACGAGTGCAGTCGCTGACCTTCACACCCAGGAATCATCAGAGACGACCCAGTGGTGTCACGCAGCCGAGCCGCCGGGCCCGGCCGACATCTTCAGCAGAGGCGGCCCGGGGACGGACCTCGCCCCCGGCGGACCGTGGATACGAGGTCCAGCTGCGCGGTCCGGCCCGGCCGCCCCCTCCGGCGACGAGACGAGGGTGACGGCGTGCGTCACGGAGCGAGCGGAGCCGGTCGTAAACGGCAGTGACTTCTCGTCCTGCCTCATGAACTCCGGCGGCCTGCTCAGAGTCGGTGGCCGTCGCTGGAAGCGGAAGAACACGCAGCCGCAGGATCACTCCTGGCGACGCCGGCGGCGAGAGTGTCTCCCCGCACACGCCGACCGCACACTGCATGTCGATCATGGACACGACCGAGGTCAGGGTTGGCGAACTAGTGCGACTGACCGACGTAAACGTACCACGTGGACATTGGTCGGTGAGATGAGCGGAGTGTGTGACCCTGGTGTGGGCGGTCTTATTCCCGCCGTTGACGTGACGACTGATACCGGCCAATACAGGCTGCCTGTCTCTCGTCTCTGACAGTAAATGGACTCGGAGAGATAATGTGCGCGCACGTGGGACGGCTAAAGTGAGTCGTCTACGACCGCACTGTGCCGCCGGCGAGCAGTGCGGAGATCGGAGCGTTTATTAGTGTTTCCAGCGCCCACCATTCGCGGTGCTAACGTGTGTGTGTGTGCGTGAGAGAGTGAGCCGCTCATTCTGTCCGCTGCGAATGGTCATTTGTGTTTAGTGTTCAGTCATTAGCTATCAACTGTGAGCCGTGGGGCGGTGCTACGCGTTCACACTGTGACAGTGTCCCTCCCGGCCCATTTGGCCGGTCGGGCTTTGGATGAGCTAGTAGTTTACGACCTTAGAGTGTAACATAGCAGTGTTAGATTAGTTTATGATACGTACCGTGTTAGCGCTATTGTACGTCCGCGTTTGTTCGCTTCGCCGCTTCGGTAACGTAATGTGTGTCGAGTGTACGTTGTGCGATGGGCGTTAGTGTGTCGACAATGTGACGGCACTGTCACTGCCGTCAGTGCCTCTCGAGCGAGCGTTCGTAGTTAACGACATGCGTCAGTGCGTGACAGTGACCGGCGGCCGGGACCGCGCCGGTCGTATAGTTTTACGACTGGGCGCGTGATTGTTGTCAGGAATGACCTCCGCCCCGGCCAGACTCTGTGTAGTGCGTAATGCGTATTGTATGTGAGTGTATGCATATTGCGCACGGTGTACGGATCGTTGCGAGTGTGTGCGTGCGTACGAGACGCTTGAACGATTGCTCGCTAGTGGTTGGATTTTCCGCGGATGATCGCGAAAAACCGGGCCGGCTATGTTAGCGAGCAAATACGTTTCTGTAGATATCTGTGTAGGAAGACGGCCGGTGCGCGGAGCGCGGCGGTCGGCCCGCCGTGCCGCGCCGCGCGCACATGTGTAAATCGTGTCATCTGGCCCCTGTCCTGGTTCTCATGCCCACGTGTTGTGCTACCACGAGGGCTGAGACGGGACGGGGGCCCGACAGTCTTCAACGGGACTCCGCCGGCGCGACACGGCCCGGTGTTACGACGTGGCCGACGCGGCCTTACGTGAACGCCGAATTGCGCTGCACCTGTGACCGCCGTATTTCACCCTTTTTTAACCGCTTGCTAAGTAATCGAGAATAGACTTTTTCATATATGAACAATAACTTTATGGTCCTCCGGGTGACGAAAGAGAACGAGTACTCGAACGGGTGAACTGAACGACTCTCACGAACACCGTGCATTACGGTTTGCGTTTTGATTGTAGTGCCACCATACTTCATCCCTTTGGCTCAGGCTGTCTCGATACGTTGCGTGAAGATGTCTCGAAACATTTTCTGGATATTTTTTGTTTGTTTATTTTTTCCTGCAAGCAGTCTGGAGATATTGACTGACTAATGGATATGTTGTGTTGAGAATGAGATGCTGTCTGAAGACATACTCTGCCGTTTCTACTGGCAGTCTAGAGATGTCTGGATACATATTCTGGAGATGTGTCTCCGTTTTGTCCCGCAGGCAGTCGTGAGATGTTGATCTATTTCCACTGGCCGATCCTGGCGCTGATGACTGCCAACCTGTTCTTCTTCCTGGTGACGGCCTGTAACCTGCGCCGGGGGGAGAAGAACGCGGAGAGAGTGCGGAGCAGGAAGAGAGGCGTCGAGAGGTGGGTGAGGTATGGAGGGGGATAATGGGGGATGGAGGGTGGGGATGGGGAGGTGGGGTAGGAGACCTGACGTATGGGGAGGCCTGGTGGGGAGGCAAGTATGGGGATACCGGTAAATGTATGAAAGAAATGCCCACCTCCACGTATGGAAATATATGTGGAGGTGTGTTGTGGATGGTGCAGGGGGCGTCAGGGCTGGTCAGACACATAGGCTCAGAAAATAGATACAGCTGTTGTGAAAAAGGACGATGTTGGCCTCTCAAGAAGTATTAAGGTCAGATAGAGAAATTTAGTTTTGAAAGAAGCAAGAACAAAAGCATAGGTCGCCGATTTCAACCAACCTCTTACTTAGTTTACATCACTACGTGAATCTGATATCATACTGCAAAACATTATATCGGTGCGTTTTCACAATAGCATTTGCTTGCATCGCTGCAGGTACCCCTCCAGCCCCTTCGTATCCTATTCCTCCTCTTTTCTTCGCGTATCAATTCCACGCCAGTTACATACAGATCCACCTGTGTTGTCATCGTGTCTCTGCCTTACAAACCCAGTTGTTTAATAGCTATCGAACGGAGTTTCCCTGCCTTTGGAACCTCTGAAGCAGGCTAGACGTCGTCTAGCCTAGGCAACTCTTGGTTTCAAGCTATCCGCTATCGAGAATCGCATCCGCTGTCCAGACACCCACTGAACGCTTCTGGCAGTACATCTTGCCGCAGATTATCCTGAGTTATGCCGGTCGATAACGCCTCACCATGAGTGACGGTATCACTCGCCCTGATTCATGTCTGAAATGACGTCTGACGCCAGATTGGTAGCCTTTTCAGAGGGAAATCAGTGGTGAATGATACGATATTTACATAATCATGGGTTTTCGGCAGCGCCGCAAAGTGGGCTTCTGGTGAAAGTGTTGCCTCATGTTATGAGATGCAATGAGATCGCAATGGTGTTAAAATGTAAAGGATTTTTTTAGAATCAATGGACATATTCATTTATTCCAACTACAATCAGAATCGTTGAACTTCGGGGGCTGCTTTGTTCTGTAAGGCCTGAATCACTGGCAAGTATGCCGCTTAAATGTCAATGTTTCAATCAAACAGGCTCCTGCATTGTTCATTGGAAACTTGGAGATTCAAAGATTATTTTACTCCAAAAACCTGTCCAGTTGATGATCAATCAATCAAGCGCAATTACGTAACCCATGCATTCATGAAGTTGTGACGCACAAAGCACATAAACATAATCCCTTTACATAGTACATGCAGGAAATTAGGATGAGGCGTGTGCCCAAAAAGGTTTTTAAAGTCAGCAATGTCAGCATTATATATCAGACATTTTCCCATATGATGTTCTTTTGAAGCAATTAACGAAAAGTTGTGCCTGATTGGCTAGCTATGATTTGGAATGCCGATTTAAGTCAATCATGTGCTTATAGTTCGATTCGGAGTCTTTCGGATGAGTCAAACGCATCACATTTTCAATTTTTGCCTTCAATGTTTTCAATATGAATGTGAATGTCTGAATTGGGATGTGAGCAATGAAGATTCTAAGCATTACCGCCTAAAGGCATTTAAATGTTTATGATCAATGATAGAGATATCAATCGGCCATACTAACTTTTGGTTACCGAGCAGATATCACCTTGGTTTCGGTAATGTTGCATTATGAAACCTCATTTATGTAGATGCGCTGAATTTTGTTAAAAGTTGATATAGTTCTCTCAATTAGGTACCTGATTTGGTTAGTTTATTTTTTGTTTGCTTGCTGTGTTTCTACTGCGTAGAGGTCATTGCAGAACCGTGGAATGATACAATAAGGCGGAAGGAGACACTGGACTGTGCGGACCACCCACGGGTGCGCTGCAGCGGCAGAGACCGTCCCGGTGGGACGGGACGGTGATGTCCCGATGGTGCAGTCCGCCCTGCCGCTCACACGGTCACCCCGGAGAGGGTCTAGTCCAATGGTGCCCTGTCCTCACCACCGGTCGTCAGGTGGAGGTGGCCATCGGACTGAAAAGGGAAGCGTGAAGGATGATGCGGATGGGCGATGGCCATCCGCGGCGGTTTGATATTTTTCCATGATCTTTGTTGGTATTTGCTTGATATCGGCTTCCCAATTGCATTTCATTGATATTGTCACCAGGGCTGCGGAGTCGGAGTCGGAGTCGGAGTCGGTCAGAGTCGACAGTTGTGACCGGAGTCGAAGTCGGAGTCGGAGTCTATTTTAGAAACCCGAGCCGGAGTCGGAGTCGGGGTCACCGAAAATCTGTCGACTCCGCAGCCCTGCTAGGTCTGCGGAGTCGGAGTCGGGAGTTGGAGTCGGTCGGAGTCGACAATTCTGCCCGGAGTCGGAGTCGGAGTCGGAGCTGGTTTTTTAAAGCCGGAGTCGGAGTTGGAGTCGGAGTCGCCGAAAATCCATCGACTCTGCAGCCCTGATTGTCACACCACTTATCAGTGGCATACCTCCCGCAGCATGGTTGGCCCGATCAGGCCGCACAGCGAGGCTTGGGCTTAGAGTGCCACCTAGCGGCGAAACAGCAAGCTTAGCTTACCGCACGTTCAACAGGTGGCAGCAGTAGTAAACGCCTGCGGTGTATGCTGTACCGCAATACAAACTACTTGGCAGCGCCGCTATACGCTCCGTCCCAGCGAGAGTTTGAGATCAGAGATGTCACATGATGTGTAATGTATACAAAATATAATGTTTTGAGCGCTGCATAGGTGTTTTAATTAATGTAACTCATGTACTGTCTTTGTTCCAGGTTCAAGATCTACGTGCACCTGTTCGTTGTAATGGGCGTATCATGGATCGCCGAGGGTCTCTCCAAACATTTCGGACCAAGCGACCTATGGTGAGAGACTGGGATTCACGGAGGAGCATATCGGCTTGTCATCAATTTCTGGGCCGATCCAGAGACATAAGTGCTGGCTTGGCTAAGTCAGAAATCGCATTTTCGTGCGCGTTGTTTATACATAGGTGTTTTGCGACAACGGGTTGAGGTCAGTTAATGTTGTTAATCTTTTCAAAGGAAAGATAGTTTTGCAATATCTCATTCATGAACAAAAACGCTTCTTTTATAATTAAGTGAAATGCTTCGGAATACGTTTAGTTCCTTCCAATAACGGCCAAAACGTTATGAACCGTCAGTCACCTCGCACAAGTCTGACCCCTCCCTTCCCATCCCTCCCCACAGGCTGGTGGCAGACTTGTTCAACAGTCTCCAGGGCGTGCTCATCTTCCTCCTGCTGGTCCTCCGCGGTGGGACGCGCCGCGCGCTGCGTCGACAGGTGGCGCTCTGGTGGCGTCAGGCGGCGCGGCGCACTCTGAGCTCCTCCTCCGGCCGGCGCAGCCGCTCCACGTCCGCCTCCTCACGTCAGACAGTCCCCACCACGGCGTCAGCACGTCAGTCAACCCACACGTCAGCACGTCAGTCGGGTCACGCGTCAGCGGCAGTGCGGCTATCAGTTCCAATGCCAGTGTCGGCACGAAGGTCGCTGTCGCCGCCGCGGCGGACTCCAGAGATGTCCATTAGGTGGCGCTCTAAGTCAGTCGGGTCGAGACAGGTGGCGCTGGTGTCGAGGACAGAAGCACAGAGAGGAGGGGACGAGGAAGAGGGACAGAGAGGACGGAGAGGGAGAGTGGAGGACGAGAAAGAGACACGGAAAAGTCATGTGGAGGTGAAAGTATCTCAGGCTAACACGAGAGCAGGTCTTCTGAATGGTAAGCTTCGCATCAACTTTGGGTCTAGAGATCGTGATAGCAGTTCGAGAGATTCAATCAATGTGTCTGGTAGCAGGAATCCCACCGAATCCGATTCATCCTGCAGTATAGTTGTAAGTTCAAATGGAGGGTCTGCTGTGTACAAAAATTCTACGGTAAAATGTGGTGAACGGGCTGGAGCAGGCAACCATGTCCCTGTTGAATCAAACAGATCGGGGAGCTTGTCTAGTGAGCCATATAAAATCAGCATCATAGCTAGTCAGTCTGATAAGATTTGCAAGGCATCAAGTGAGTCTGATGAGCTCGAGAGAATGAAGACCGGATATGATAAATCTGAGGGGACACCCAGCAGCCATGCTAAATCTAACGGCATACTTCCCGGATCAGACAAAAGCCCACAGAAACCAGCTGATCATTCTGATAGACATAGGAAGACACGTGATTTAGTTCAAACAATTTCTGTACGAATCGAGAGAGCGTCTTTCGATTCTGACTGTGACATTCACCAACAACACCCAGGAAGTGCTGAGCCTGACTCTGGACATGCCAAGCCTGACTCGGGAAGTGTTGAATCTGACAGTGACAGCGCTATCACAGACTCTGCTGACTCGGAGTCATATGAAGGAGTCGGACTCAGTCTGAACAGACTCTTTAGTGACCCTCCAGGTACGGAGTCCTCACTTTGTGTGGCCACTCGGTCTGATTCAGTGGTGTGTCAGCTTTCTAATGGAACAGGCACGCAGTGTAAGCTAGCGGAGTCAGCGGCGAGGCGGCAGCGAGCTGGGACTGCTGTATGAGTGAGCAGGATTGGCGAGTGAGGGTACAATCACTGCTGTTTGTGTAGTCGCTGATGTGTTAGCGCAGTGACTTATGTGTCTGTGCAACTACGGTGTATTGCTATGTAAGCGCATTCTTTACTGTGAGCGCAGCCATTGCTCTGTAAGTGCAGGCTCTGCCTTCTCATCACAGTCAATGTCATGCCAGCAAAGCCATTACTGTGTGCCACTTCATTCAGTGTTATGTGGATGAAGCACTTTGTGCAGTTCAAAAGCCATCATTCGCGCCCGCTGCTCCTAGCGGCCATTCAACCAATCAAAAGCTAGCTCATAGTTACCACATTGCTAGCACAGAACATGACTTGTTGAGCGGATGGTTGATACATCTCTATTTTTGTTTATAATGGGGAAATCCTGGCAATGTTGGCTTCCGAATGTTAGTCTATGATGTTTATGTCACACTTGTGACTGGGAGAAACAAATGTTTAAACCGTTGATGTTCAATGTTAACATAAGCTCATGAGGCTCGCAAAACAATCATGTTAAACCTCGATACCGTTCAATGTGTCATTTGTAATTAGTTGTTACTGCCCGACGCCCGTGAGATAGCCCTATGCTCCGATATTATTTGCCGTAATTATTGTTACCTTTCTTTTCAGCAGCCAGAAATCGTTACTTAACCCGCGCCCTGCTGGGGGGGTGGTGTTTGAACACCCCCCCTTGTGGTTTTTCGCGAATATCTCAAAAACGGCGGCGCGGAGCGCCGCCGTTTTTGGTACACCTTATCATACATCAATTCTACACATGTTGTGAAAATTTCAGACCAAGGTCATTCAAGGTCAGGTCACCAGGTCACTTGAAGTGACCTCACCTCATAAAAAGTTTCAATGTCTGTCATAGCTACACCGAGTGACCGATCGCTTTGAAACTTTCAGCGATTGCTAAGAGCAACAGAATGTACAAAATGTTCATCTCAGAATTTTGATATCGATGACCTAAGGTCAGGTCAATTTTGCGACCTCCCCATTAGGTATAAGTCAATGGGAGAAAATTGAAATGCGCCTCTTTTGGATGAAAGACATTATAAACACTCCCAAACACCGAATTACAAGTATATTAGACACACTGAACATGAAAATGGTGTCCGTGACCTTTGTTTATGCCCTGAGGTCATCTTAGGTCACGAATGGTAACTAACAGTTTTTCGCAAATAACTTTTGATAGAGGCATGCTAGAGCGATGAAAACGCCTTAGATGTGTTCAGCTCGACGATACGGATCGACTGATATGCAACATGACCCTTTACGGTCAGGTCATGACCTTGACCTGAGGCCAAATTTTCAAGTTGACATTTCAAGGTCAAGTTATAGTTCATTCGATGCGTCTTGATGAGAGGAACACGATGCCGGTAAAAGTAAGCTCGTAAAAGGCTTGGGTCAAAAGTTATTGCCGAAAAACTGTTTCCGAAAAAATCGGCTATTTTTGCAGTTTTTGCACCCTGCAGGCAAAACCGTTGACGTTAGGTCAAATCTGAGAGAATTATTCAGAAAGGGCGTTAATAGGGCTATGGAATGTGCTTTTCCGTGGCGCTGTAGCTCTATTGGTTCCCGAGTTATGCATTGGCTTCTTGGAAATTTTTGATATTCGACCTGGAAATCGGCGAAATTTGGCCGTCAATGACCTCTGGTGACCTGACCTTTGACCTGACCAAAAAATTGACCGAAGTGATTTCGGCATTATTTTTGACGCTCTTTCGAACGCCGCCTTCCGCGTATCGCTACGTGGCCCAGGAGCCGAGGGGCGTGGAAATCCAGGACCCCCAGCCGGGCGCGGGTTAATTGTAGGAACGATTGACGTTATCTGCCTACGATCGGTATTGTGTGCGATATTGTCTTCGCCAGGTGTGCTCATATGTTATCAGTTTTTTCACGCGTGCATAAAACAAGCTCGGCCTGCTGATTGCTGATTCTGCGTACGTTTCTCCATACATAATATACGTGTATATTTGTGTGCGTGAGTTTAAGTTGTGGGAAAACAGTAGCAACTAGCAAGTAGCTTCCAAGAACTCGTGTGTGTTGTTAGTAAACAATCACTTCCGATCAATGGCACTATACGAGTATACGCAGCATGACAGCCTATCGTATTCGAAGAATGGTTGTAGTTGCATATATGTCGACGACATTTACGACAGTAGAATAATGATTATCGATGGCAAATAAGGGTCTAATTAGCTATTTCACTGGGGTGCTGTTGCTGTTCATGCATGCTCACAGCAGAAGACGACCGAATCAACGCAAATGTATTATGTCTTGTTTTTGA